>NW_027331956.1:2785433-3085433 GCF_048418815.1 Hemitrygon akajei
TAGGCGCAACGGGCCGAGTGGCCAGGCATGCTCATGTTACTTCTTTTCTAAAGCACGGGTTTACCTTTGCGCCTTGTTCTCCCTTGGTTTTCAGCCGTTCGGATTGCACAGGGGAGCGGTGAGAGCTCCGGAGATCCACCGGCAGCCGCTGCGGGGCAGCTCCCGTCTCCCAGCAGGAAGGGACGTGTCTGGGGGACAACTCCAGACAATAGGCCCCGATCCTCGGCGGGGAAAGGCCGGGCGCCCTCCGTGTAGCTGAAACATCTCACGGAATCTCCGCCGGTCTCTTCAGCTCTGCCTTCGAAAGGATTCACGACCCGCCGGTGGTGCAGCCGAAACCCGAGGCGCAGCTCCCGGTATCCGGCCTAACTCGGCCCCGGTTCCAAACACAGGCCCGGCCGGGAGCTCAGCGTCCCGCCCACTGACTCCCCTCAGCCAATGAGAGCATCCCTCTCCCAGCACCGGTCGCTGATTGGCTGTGAGTGTGTGAGGACGGGCTGCTACTGGGAGCTGGAGATGTCAGTCACAGTTTGTTCTCAGAATTAAAGCAAGTTTCCCGAAACTCAAATTTCAAAATAAATTTTATTTTCAGAGTCCAGATAAGTCACCACATACAACCCCGAGAAGCATTTTCCTGCGGGCATACTTAGAAAAAGTATAGAATAGTAACCACAACAGAAGCAGGCAGTGAAAGATCAGCCAGAGTGCTGATCTGTGCAAATGCAAATACAAAAATAATGATAAAGAACAAGAACATAAAATAACCGCAGCGGCTGCTGATGGATCTCCGGAGCTCTCACCGCTCCCCTGTGCAATCCGACAGGCTGAAGGCCAAGGGAGAACAAGGCGCAAAGGTAACCTCGTGATTTAGAAAATAAGAAACAGGAACAGACGTTGCCATTCGGCCCGTTGCGCTGTTCTGTCCCTCACTCAGAACATGGCTGATCTTTGCCCTCAGCACCACTTTCCTGCATCGCCGAGCCCCGAAATATGTCGGTTTAATTTAGAAAACCTGTGGAGAAAACTCCAAATATTCACTGCACTGTGGGTGGGGAAATTTCTCCTCATCTCAGTCCTGCTGAGGTGACCTCGGATTTTGAGTCTGAGATCCCCGGTTCCACTGCCCAGCCAGGAGAAACATCATTCCTGCCCCTACCCTGTAAATACCCTGTGAGACTGTGTCTGTCTCAATCAGGAAACTTCTCCATGTGAACCTTGTGTTAATGAAATTGGTGACAGTTCTTTCAGACCAGCAGCTTTGACCACAAGAACACCAGACAGTGGTCAGCACGGAATGTCCTGCAGTTACTGCAGGAGAAGGACTGGATGGACACAGTGGAGTGGTTCCCTGAGCAGACAGTCCAGACCATCTGGCAGAATGCCTCATCACCAGATCTCACCAACGGGCAGCAAGACCTCGCCTGTCTGGCGGCGAGAGGGTCCCTCCCAGTCTGATCCTTGCTGCATGCCCGGATATCACTCCCACAGCGCGCTGCCCCGAGATTACTGCAGTGGAGACGTGAGGGCCCCTCCCAGTCTGATCCTTGCTGCATGCCCGGAGATCACTCCCACAGCGCGCTGCCCCGAGATTACTGCAGTGGAGACGAGAGAGCCCCTCCCAGTCTGATCCTTGCTGCATGCCCGGAGATCACTCCCACAGCGCGCTGTCCCGAGATTACTGCCGTGGAGACGAGACGGTCACTCACCTCTTTGCGGACTGTGGGCTGGCGAAGATATGTGGAGAAAGATGCAAGAGCCTGTGTCACAGCAGCTGCGTGAGAGAAGGCTCACTGATCCTCGGGCTGTTCCCAGGACGCACAGGAAAACGGACATCGAGTGCTCCTGGAATATCATCAACTCGGGGAAAGACGCTCGAAACTTGTCGGCCTGCCATCACACCGAGATGTCCCGAGAGCAGCGGTTCCCAACCTGGGGTCCACGGTTACTGGTATTGGTCTTTGGCATTAAAAAAAAGTTTGCGAAGCCCTGTCGTACAGGAATGCTGCCGACTGGCACATTCCAGACTACAGGGACACCATTGGAACTACAGGGATCCTCTACACTGGACTGGGAGAGGCCGGGTTGGCTGAGGAAGCCTCTCAATTATTGTTCACCACCCCAGGGGGCACATGGGCGACAACAGACAACAGAATACCCAATAGAGAATGAAAGTAAATTCATTAGGTAAAGGTATTGGCACGTTTTATCATTCTGAATAAAGAGTATAAAGTTTATTTTGATACAAAAAAAGTATCAACATCTGATCTGTATCCAGAGTGAAGGAGACCAGGGCTTCTATTGGAGACGGGACGGACATGGGTCAAGTCGTGAAGTTTTTCTCACGAAGGGCTGTTGAAATCTGGACCTTACCGAAAAATTAACATTTTCCACCCTATGACGTAGAAAGTCCAGTCCTGTGCTTTTTCCTGCAACCACAGGTCGGTCATCACCACTGCATCTCTCTCCTCACAGCACAATATTCTCTCCGCATCCCCAGTTTAATGGCATGTTTTCACTGTTTACTTATCCACCGTTTTACACTCCACTCTGAATCTGTTAGACATGGAGAAAGATAAAAAACGAGCTGCTGGAGGAACTCAGGGGGTCGGGCAGCATCTGTGGAGGGAAATGGACAATCGGCATTTCGGGTTGAGACAGTTCAGATGAAGGATCTCTATCCGGAAAGGTCCTTCCGATCGGAGCGATGGGGCCTTTGGACATTCAGCTAACGTTTTTTGTCGCTCTAGGTGTTTACGAGATGGGGTTGCTGGGCATATGGCCAACTCACCTACGCTCGTCGCCGGGCTTAGACAGTCCATTGGGCGTTTTCTTATCTTTTCCCTGTTTAATTTGTTTTTGATCCCACACTAACATGGAAATAGCCAGAATTTCCACTGAACACATCCAGCAGCAGAATGTTCACTCCCTGAGTCTGCAGCGCGCGTAGTGGACAATCGCGGTACTGCAGGGGATCAGCAGCTCCCGGAAAGTGAAATCATTCTGAATCAGGAAGTGCTGGGAGTTAACATGGCTTCGAAAGGACAGGTCGAGAGTTTGAGCGAGGAGGCAATTTGTCCCGTCTGCCTGGATTTCTTCACCGATCCGGTTATACTGGAGTGCGGACACAACTTCTGTCGCTCTTGTATTACACTGTGTTGGGAAAGGGAGGAGAGAAACTCCTGCCCGGAATGTAGAGAGGAGTTTGCTGACCGCACCCTCAGGGTGAATCGGGCCTTAGCAAATCTGGCTGAAAAAGCTCGAAATCTAAACCTGAATCCGAAAGGGAAGGAAAGTAAACTTCACTGCGAGGAACATGAGGAAGAACTGAAGCTGTTTTGCGAAACGGACAAGACACTGATCTGTGTGATCTGTAGAGACGCGCAGGAACACAGAGAGCACCGCTTCATGCCGATTAAAGAAGCTGTTAAAACCTACAAGGTAAAAACTAACGTTAGTTCAATACTTAAAATATTTCCTTTGTCCTACATATCATCGCACGAGCCTCTATAACTAACACATCATTCTCTGCAACTTTCGCCTTCTCCCACGGGATTCTAGCATCTCTCCGTCCCACAGCCCTCTTCCTCACCCCGCAACTCTCCGCTCTCTATACGGATCGCGCTCTACGTACTGTATCGCCCTGATCCACTCGCTCCCTGCTGGCACTGACACCTGCAAGCGGGACAAGTGCTACACCTGACTCCTAACCTCCTCCCTCGTCACCATTCAGGGCCGCAAACTGCCCAGTTCCTCCCGTTTCTTCCATGGTGAATTGTCCTCTCGTATTACATTCCTTCATCTCCAGCCCTTTACCTCTTCCACCTGTCCCCTCCCAGCTTCTCACTTCATCACCCTCCCCCACGTTCCCCCTCACATTGTCTCACCCGTCACCTGTCAGCTGGTTCTCATCCCCAACCTTTTTATTGTAGCTTCTGTCCCGTTCCTTCCCAGTCCTAATGAAGGGTCTCATCCCGGAACACCGAATGTTTATTTTCCCTGAATAGATGCTGCCTGACTCACTGAGTTCCTCCGGCATTTTGTGTGATAATCGGGTTTGATCACCTGTTTCTTTTGATGCATCTTTGTTTCTATTTCCTTCACTCTCTGACTTCCAGGATCAGCTAAAATCTTCCTTAGACTCTCTCACAAAAAAGAAATCAGACTTCCAGGAAAAGGAGCAGCAACAGAAAGAGAAGATTTCCGGAGTTCGGGTGAGGCTTCATGAGCGGAATTTCTGATATTACTGTCGAATTTTGCTCCATTTAATGCAGAATAGCAGAGTATCGCAGCTCCAGTGACCTGGGTTCGATCCTGACCTCTGCTGCTGTCTGTGTGGAGTTTGCATGCTCTCCCTGTGGTCATGACAGTTTCAGACACATTCCAAGGACATGCTGGATGAATGGTTAATTACAATTAACCCTGTAAAGGTGGGGAGGGTGTGTGTGAATCAGATGGGAGTTTATGGGTCAATAAACTGAGAATAGGTTTCAGGAAAACGTGAGGGAATGGTGTTGACGGGAATGCACTCAGAAGTAGCATGGACTCCAATAGACCGAACTTAACGACAAAAGGAAACAGAGCACAGCAATGCAGTATATTAATCTTCACCTTTCATTCGACAGGAACAGTCACACAGCCTTCAGTCCCACGTCACATCCCAGTTTGTTGAACTGCGCCAGATTATCACTGAGAAAGAGCAGAGCTTACTCAGGGATCTCAGGGAAGAAGAGAAGAGGATTCTCAACTCAATGGAGAAAAATCTTCGGGAGATTCAAGAGAATATAAGGTTTATTCAGGAGGAAATCTCGAAGTTAAAGGAACAGATGGATCAAAAAGACAGTGTGATGTTTCTCAAGGTGAGGGATTATATTTCAATTCGTTTCTTTCAGAGGGCACAAAATGAACAGTGGTATATTTGAAATAAACACAGCACAGCGGCCAATTCTAACAAATCAATTGCCGCTGCTGGCGACCTCACACAAGTTGTTATACTTGCATGATGCACCCTCCCATCACTCCAATAATGACATTTCAAAATGTCCAAGATACGCTTTCAGTCCTTCATTAGCAAAATACAATCTTGAAGCGATGAAACTTCAGGGTAATTCATTGTAAAGTAAGCTGCAACACAAATACAGAATGACATCCGCCCGTCCCCAGATCAAAACTGTGCCGGACAAAGTATGAATACGTAACTTATTCCCTTCGCTTTTACCACGTCCCCACTCACGTGACTGGTTATCGTAATAAACACGTAACACAGAATACAATGCAGACAGAAAACAGATGCTTTGCTCCTACACACAGCATTTACAAATGTCAGTAAACTGTTTCTCACCTGACAATTGATGCATCTATTCAGGGTTGTTGTTGTCCCAAAACTGGACTTTCACAACTTCTGTACATCCCAGGATAGAATGCAAATTTCTCTGAAATTATTTACTCTGATCATAACACAGAGCTGCTGACTGTGTCCTTAATTCTGCATTAAATATCCCCTAAAACTCTCATTAACTCCCGGTTCCAGTCACTGGCTGTGAGTGTGTCTGGTGCGGTTGGTGTGAGGGTCTCTCTGTCAATCAGTGAGAACAAAGAATTTGACCCACACATCAGACTTATCTTCTATATCCGGTTTCCGCCAGATTAGGGAAACTATTACTGTCTCTTTACTTTTACAGATAACATTCAAATGAACGTTCAATCGTTCAAAACATAACCAGGCCATTCGGCCCATTTCCTCCTCTCAATTTCCCCTCTGCACAATCCTCCTGCCACCTACTCACCACAACCAGCAACAGTGCCCCGAAATCTCTGGTCCCTCACGTGTTTATCCAGCCTCCGCATTACAGTCAGTCTCTGCTGTTCCATTTCACCCACTCCTGTGGCACTGAGTTCCACATCCTCTTCACTAAATTTCTAGTGGAATTTGTTAAAATCCATCTGGAATTACATCTCCCCACGAGTCTCCCCATAAATAGAGGTACTTCCTCCACCCGCACACAATCACAGACATCACTGATCTTAAATTCCTCCATCCTATCAGCCTGACGTCATATCCAGATGAAAATGCACAGCCTGTCCTGTCTTCCCTGTAAGTTTCATCCTCTCAGTAATGGTCTGACATTCAGAAACTTTCCTTGTAATTTACCCCATGGTTCTGTATTGTCCGTGTGTGTGAGTGACTGCGGGAGTGGGAATTTTCAACACCTGGTAATGATTTGGAAGAAATTCAGGATATGGACAGTAAGTCCAAGTCTAATCGGATTTGTGTTTTATTTATTTCAGGAGGAAGCTCGTCGGAACAGAAGGTAGGACAGGCTCTTTACTGAAACCCTGAATGGATTTGTAAAATAGTTCAGAATAGCAATTTATAACCAGCTGTTTAATATTTACAGGATTAATGACAATGTCCAGGAATTGTCAGTGACAGATGAGACCCTACCGGTTGAAAAATTCGATCACCTCTATTTGTTGAACACAGTGCTGAGAGAAACACTTGATGCTATTAATCGAGGTAAAACTTACAAAGATTCATTTCCCCTTGTTTTATGAAGCTCAATTTAGTTCCAATTTGAGGCAAAGATTGTCTGTAATACTGGGGTGAAGGGGAACTGAAGTTTATTTCACATCAACCCCACCGACTGGGAGGCATCACTGTCACATGGGCAGCTGGAGATGTCAGACCCCTGAACACACCAGCACAGGGTCACAATACAACCAATACACGGGACTGGCAGATGAACCAGTGTGTCCTGATCCCAGGCACACTGCACTAACACACCAGGACATGAGTTAGGATCTACCAGAGGAGCTGGGAATTTAATACTGACGATGATATTGTAGGGAATAAAAGCAGGTATCAGTGTGGTGACAGGGATTGTCAGGAAAATACACAAGCCCTTCATGTGCCCTGTGAGTGCAGACTCTGATTGACGCAGGTCTTCCCCCTTCCGGATCAGCATCTCTCACTGTTGTTAGAGGCAGAAGAGGGGAGTGGACGTGATCAGGGACTGAATCGTCAGGGGAACAGACAGGAGAATCTCTTGATGTGAACGGGACACCCGAATGGTATGTTGCCTCCTGGGTGCCAGGGTCAGGGATGCCTAGAATCGTGTCCGCAGCATTTTAGAGAGGGAGGGAAAAGAGGCAGATATCTTGGTAAATTTGTGACAATGACATTGGAAGTAAAAGCAAAGAGGTCCTGAAAATAGAATTTGGAGAGCTTGGTCGAACGCTCAGAAGCAGCACCCCCAGGGTTGTAATTTCTGGATTGCTGCCTGTGCCACGTGCTGGTGAGGGTAGAAACAGGATAATTTGGCAGATAAACATGGCTGAGAAGATGGTGCTGGGGACAGGGATTCAGCTTCTTGGATCATTGGGATCTGTTCTGGTGGAGGAATGACCTGCTCAAAAGGGACCCGAGGGAGAACAATATTCTCACAGAGAGGTTTGATAGAGCTGTTGGGGAGGGTCTGAACTAATTTGGTGGGGGGGGGGGGGGTGCACGGGAACTGGAGTGAAGGGATAGGACTGATTGTAAAATGCAAAGATAGCGTGCAGTCAGACTGTCAGATAGGGCGGACAGATGCAAAGAGAAAATTCCAGCCGGCAGGGTTAGTATCAGAACATTGGGGATGCAGAATTAAAAAGGGTAGCTATTATTACTACTATTACCGATTGTCAGGTATGATGTTGTGGCCATCACGGAAACGTGGCTGAAGGATGGTTGTAGTTGGGAGCTGAATGTTCAAGGTTTCACAATGTATCGGTGTTATAGGAAGGTCGGGTGAGGGGGGTAGCGTGGCTCTGTTGGTAAATCAGCAGCAAGATGCGACATAGGATTGGAAGATGTTGAATCTTGTGGGTTGAGGTAAGGAACTGCAAAAGTAAAAATGACACTGACAGCAGTCATATACAGGCCTCCCAACAGTCAGTGGGTTGAGGCCCACAGATTACAACTGGAAATAGAAAAGGCTGATGAAAAGGACAATGTTATGATAATCATGGGAGATTTCAACATGTTGGTCAATTGGGAAAATCAGGTTGGTAAAGGATCTCAAGAGAGTGAGTTTGTTGAATGCAATGTGATGGCTTTCTAGAGCAGTTTGTCGTTGAGCCTACTCGGGGAACAGCTCTACTGGATTGGGTGTTATGTATTGAACCAGAGGAGAGTAGTTAAAAGAACCCTTAGGAGGCAGTGCTCACAACATGACTGAGTTCAACTTGAAATCTGATAAGCAGAAAGTAAAGTCTTACATTGTAGTATTTCAGAGAAGTAAAAGAAATTACAGTGGTCTGAGAGAGGAGTTGGCCAAAGCAAATTGGAAGGAGATGCTGGCAGGGATCAGAGCAGAGCAGAAATGGTGTCAGTTTCTGGGAAAATGAGGAAGGTGAAGGATAGATGTATTCCAAAAATAAATAAATACTAAAATGGCAAAATAGTAAAACCGTGGCTGACAAGGGAAGACAAGTTAATGCAAAGGCAAAAGAGAGGGCATACAACTAAACAAAAATTAGTAGGAAGACAAAGGATTGGGAAGCTTTTAAATATCTACAGAGAGAAACTAAAAGGATGATTGGGCGGGAAAAAATAAACAAGAAATTGATTTGAATTGAATTGACTTTATTACTTACATCCTTCATATACATGATTAAAAATCTTTACGTTACGTCTCCATGTAAATGTGCAATGTGCAATTTATAGTAATTTATGATGAATTATATGTATAACATGCTAGTCAATATAACATAGAAATACAGATGTGTTAGCATGAGTTAATCAGTCTGATGACCTGGTTGAAGAAGCTGTCCCGGAGCCTGTTGCTCCTGGCTTTTATGCTGCGGTACCGTATCCCGGATGGTAGCAACTGGTACAGTTTGTGGTTGGGGTGACTCTGGTCTCCAATGATCCTTCAGGCCCTTTTTACACACCTGTCATTGTAAAACAAGTTAGCAAACAATATCAAATTGTTTTTCAAGTATTGTAAAAAAATAAAACAGAGATGAGAGTGGATATAGGACCGCTAGAAAATGAGGCCGGATAAATAATAATGCGGGATAAAGAGATGGCAGCTAAACCAAATATTTTGCACCAGTCTTCACTGCGGAAGTCCTCATGGAGGAAGATATCAGAAGGCCTTTGACAAAGTGCCACACATGAGGCTGCTGAACGAGATAAGAGCCCATGGAATTACGGGAAATTTACATATGTGGATAGATCGTTGGTGGATTGGCAGGAAACAGAGAGTGGGAATAAAGGGATTCCATTCTGGTTGTCTGCCAGTTACCAGTGGTGTTCCACAGGGGTCCGTGTTGGGGCCGCATCTTTTTACGTTGTATATCAATGATTTGGATGATGGAATAGATGGCTTTGTAGCTAAGTTTGCTGATGATACAAAGATAGGTGGAGGGGACGGTAGTGCTGAGGAAACAGAGAGTTTGCAGAGAGACTTGGATAGATTATGAGAATGGTCAAAGAAGTGGCAAATGAAATACAATGTTGAAAAGTGTATGGTCATGCACGTTGGTAGAAGAAATAAATCGGCAGACTATTATTTAAATGGAGAGAGAATTCAAAGTTCTGAGATGCAAAGGGACTTGGGAGTACTCGTGCAGGATACCCTTAAGGTTAACCTCCAGGTTGAGTTGGTGGTGAAGAAGGTGAATGCAATGCTGACATTAATTTCTAGAGGAATATAGTATAGGAGCAGGGATGTGATGTTGAGGCTCTATAAGGAACTGGTAAGACCTCTCTTGGAATACTGTGTGCAGTTTTGGGCTCCTTCTTTAAGAAAGGACGTTCTGACATTGGAGAGGGTTCAGAGAAGATTCGCTAGAATGATTCCGGGAATGAGAGGGTTAACATACGAGAAACATTTGACCGCTCTTGGACTGTACTCCATGGAGTTTAGAAGAATGAGGGTAACCTCACAGAAACATGTCGAATGTTAAAAGGCATGGACAGAGTGGATGTGGCAAAGTTGTTTCCCATGATAGGGGAGTCTAGTACGAGAGAGCATGATTTAAAGATTGAAGGGCGCCCATTCAGAAGGGAGATGCAAAGAATTTTTTTTAGCCAGAGGGTGGTGAATCTGTGAATTTCTTGCGGCAGTGGAGGCCAGGTCATTGGGTGTATTTAAAGCAGAGATTGATAGGTATGTGAGTAGCCAGGGCATCAAAGGTCATGGTGAGACGGTGGGGGAGTGGGAATAAATGGGAGAATGGATCAGCTCATGATAAAATGGTGGAGCTGATTCGAAGGGCCGAATGGCCGGCTTCTGCTGCTTTGTATTATGGTCTTATTTGAATGCACCAGTATACGGAATAAGTATCTTGTAGCACAGGTAGAGTTTGGCAGGTACAAACTTAGGCAGGTACGTCTTTGATTGAAGGAATAAAAGCAGAGACAATTCTGTAAACAGGGCGAAATTCAAAAATCAGAGGTGCAAAGGGACATGGGTGTCCTTGTGCAGGATTCCCTGAAGGTTAACTTGCAGTTTGTGTCAGTGGTAAGATTGGCAAACTCAATGTTTGCTTTCATTTCGAGAGGATTAGAGTACAAGAGCAAGGATGTATTTCTGAGGTTTTAATAAGGCATTGTTCAGACCACACTTGGAGTATTGTGAGCAGTTTTGGGTCCCTTCTATCGGAAAACATGTGCTGATATTGGAGGGGGTCCAGAAGATTCACAAGAATAATTCCGGGAATGAAAGAGTTAACATATGAGGAGTGTTTGATGGTTCTGGGCCTGTACTCACGGGAGCTTAGAAGAATGGCTGATTTATTATCCCTCTCAACCCTATTCTCCCGCCTCCTCCCCATAACTTTTGAGACTCTGACTAATCAAGATGTTTACTTATTAACTTCTGCTTTAAAAATCAAACGGGAGAAAATCTGCAGATGCTGGTAATCCAAGCTACACCGGTCCTGATGAAGGGTCTCGCCAGATCTTTCTGACACCTGTCTGGAAAGAGTTGATGTTGGGAGGATGTGGGTGGGTCGAGAATCGTAAGCACAGCCTCCGACTACAGGGATGTCCATTTCGGACAGAGATGAGGAGGAATTCCTTTATCCACAGGATAGTGAATCTGCCACAGGCAGCTGTGGAGGCCAAATAATTGAGTATATTTAAAGCAGAGTAACACACACAAATTGTTGGGGGCACAGCAGGCCGGGAAGTTCCTATGGAAAAGAGTAAACAGTCCACGGTTCAGACTGAAACACTTCATCAGGACCTGTGTTGATTAAGGGTTCCTGCACATTCATCCCCTGTCCTAATAAGGGGCTGCGAGGGATGGGGTTGTGGGAAAGGGGACAAAGCCATCCTCAACTCCCATCTTTGCCCCCTCCAGCTTCTCATTACGTGTACACACACAGTTCACCCACGGGGTTTCCACCCCTCCCACTCCTGGTTCAATCTGCCATTCATCTCTCCCCTCCCATTATCACCTCCTTTACTGTCTCAAACCATCACACTGCCCCACTTCACACTCGCAAATGAATGTGAACATTGTATGAAGGGTCTGTTCCTGTGCTGTATGTTCTCTGTTACCAGTTTCGAAGAATGAGAGGAGATCTCATGGAAACACAAAATTCTTTCAGGGGTCAACAGGCAGGAGTGAGGGAGGATGTTTCCCCTGTCCAGCGGAAAACCCTTGTGGAGACATCTGCTTTCCTCGAGTCAAAGGTTCGTGTCGGCCACCGGGGCTCCGCTGTCCAGTCTCCCCCCCGATCCCCGTGGCCGCGCTGCCCGAGTCTCCCCCCCCCCGATACCGGGGCCGCGCTGCCCGAGTCTCCCCCCGATCCCCGGGGTCGCGCTGTCCGAATCTCCCCCGATCCCCGGAGCCGCGCTGCCCGAGTCTCCCCCCGATCCCCGGGGCCGCGCTGCTCGAGGCTCCCCGGGGCCGCGCTGTCCGAGTCTCCCCCCGATCCCCGGGGCCGCGCTGCCCGAGTCTCCCCCCGATCCCCGGGGCCGCGCCGCCCGAGTCTCCCCCCGATCCCCGGGGCCGCGCTGCCCGAGTCCCCCCCCCCCCCCGATCCCCGGGGCCGCGCTGCCCGAGTCTCCCCCCGATCCCCGGGGCCGCGCTGCCCGAGTCTCCCCCCGATCCCCGGGGCCGCGCTGCCCGAGTCCCCCCCCCCCCGATCCCCGGGGCCGCGCTGCCCGAGTCTCCCCCCGATCCCCGGGGCCGCGCTGTCCGAGTCTCCCCCCGATCCCCGGGACCGCGCTGCCCGAGTCTCCCCCCGATCCCCGGGGCCGCGCTGTCCGAGTCTCCCCCCCGATCCCCGGGGTCGCGCTGCCCGAGTCTCCCCCCGATCCCCGGGGCCGCGCTGTCCGAGTCTCCCCCCGATCCCCGGGGCCGCGCTGTCCGAGTCTCCCCCCCGATCCCCGGGGCCGCGCTGCCCGAGTCTCCCCCCGATCCCCGGGGCCGCGCTGCCCGAGTCTCCCCCCCGATCCCCGGGGCCGCGCTGCCCGAGTCTCCCCCCGATCCCCGGGGCCGCGCTGTCCGAGTCTCCCCCCGATCCCCGGGGCCGCGCTGCCCGAGTCTCCCCCCGATCCCCGGGGACTCTCTAATTCTCTGCTTCTCCCCCCAGTCTCTGTCACCCTGGATGTGGAAACGGCGGGTCCGTGGCTCGAGGTGTCTGAGGATCGGAAGAGTGTGAGATGGACCCGGACCTGGAGGAAACTCCCTGACACCGGGAAGAGATTCACAATCTGGGAATGTGTGCTGGGATCGGAGGGATTCACATCGGGGAGACATTACTGGGAGGTGGAGGTGACGGGGAATCGGTTCTGGTGTCTGGGAGTCGCCGCAGAGTCTGTGAAGAGGAAGGGATGGTTCAGACTGAGTCCGGAGATCGGATTCTGGGTCATCGGGCGGGTTGGTGACGTGTTACATCGGGATTATGACGTGTCCGGTGTCCCCTCCCCTGTGTCCCGTCTCGCTGCCGGTCCCATCCCCGGGAGGGTGGGAGTTTATCTCAGTTACGAGTCCGGGACAGTTTCATTTTACAACGCGAAGACCAAGTCCCATCTCCACACCTTCACTGGGAATAAATTCACGGGGAAACTTTATCCTTTCTTCGCGACCTGGGATGAAAACCAGTGGCTGAGAATCTGCTCCGGTTCCGCTCCGGGTCGGGTCCCGGGACCGGCGTCAGGAGTAAAGTCCCTGTAAATATAAATGTGCGGAGAGTGCAGCTAAATACGTGGCTAAGGAGATGGTGCAGGAGGGAGGGCTTCATGTTTCTGGACAATTGGGCTTTGTTCCCGGGAAGGTGGAGCCTGTTCCGACGGGACGGTTTGCCCCTGAACTGGAGGGGGACTAACATCCTTGCGGGTAGATTTGCAAGTGCTGCTTGGGGGGGGGGGGGGGGGGTTAAACTAGATTTGCAGAGGGAGGGGAAGCAGAGTGTTAGAGCAGATAGTGAGGTGGAGGAGGATAAAGGTCATGCGGGGACTGTATGTATAGACAGAAATCAAAGGTTTGCACATTAGGTTGTAAATTAATTTTCAGAGCTTTAGAAATTGTAGAAAATAAAGATTTCCAAAAAGATTTTGATGAAGAACATGACCAGAACATATGTGAAAAAGTGGCTACTTCAGTTTTACACCTATCGCAATAATTGTCTATGTTAGGAAATATTTTGGATAGTCTCTCCTTTGTTAAACAGTAACAGTGAACAATTTTAAATTGAATTAAACACTGATTGGCACATATCAAAGAAGAATTGACAATCTTCATTAACAAAGGTCATATTAAGTTCTCTCTCCCAATCTTGTTTAATTTTTAGTGATTAAGGGGATCTGTTTTTCTTTTTGGAGATTTATTTATTTTTATTTTCATTTATTTTGTGATTGTCGATTGATGACTTTTGAAGAGTTAATTAGCAAATATTCTCTCTCATACACACTTTCTGCAATATCTTCAGGTTAGACATTTTTTACAAAAATAATTATCTAAGTTTACATATATTAATCTGATTTGTTGGATACTGTTTTGAATATGATTCCTTCAGTAAGAGAATTTGTAATTCTCATTGATAGAATTTATAATTTATTTTTAATACATTAATACAAAAAGATAACCTCCCACCTAAGGTTTATACATGATAGAATTATTTGTTGTTTCAGACGTGATAGAGGGGGAGGGATGAAAGGGAGAGGAGTGGCATTACTAGTCAGGGAAAATATCACAGCTATGCGTAGACAGGACTGACCGGAGGGCTTGTCTACAGAGGCCATATGGGTGGAGCTGAGGAACGGGAAAGGTGTGACCACACTAATAGGGGTGTATTATAGACCGCCCAATAGTCAGAGAGAATTGGAGGAGCAAACCTGTATAAAGATAGTAGACCGATGTAAGAAACAGGAGTTTTAATAGTAGGGGATTTTAACTTTCCACATATTGACTGGGACTCCCAAACTGTAATAGGGCTAGGTGGCTTGGAGTTTGTGAAATGTTTTCAGGGAAGTTTTCTAAATCAATATATAGAGGTAGCTACAAGAGAGGATGCAATATTTGATCTCCTATTAGGAAACCAGACAGTCAGGTGACAGAAGTATGTGTAGGCGAACATTTTGGGTCCAGTGACCATAATATCATTAGTTTCATGTTAATTATGGATAAGGATGGGTCTGGTCCTCGAGTTGAGGTTCTAAATTGGAGAAGGGCCATTTTTGTGGAAATGAAAATGGATCTAGGAAGAGTGGATTAGGATAATTTTTTTTTCTGGCAAGGACGTGTTCAGTAAGTGGAAGGCCTTCAAAGGCGAAATTTTGAGAGTGCAGAGTTTGCATGTTCCTGCCAGGATTAAAGGCAAAGTTAACAGGCATAGGGAACCTTGGTTTTCAAGGGATATTGGTGATCTCGTTAAG
The DNA here is from genome assembly GCF_048418815.1 of Hemitrygon akajei. Lineage (NCBI taxonomy): Eukaryota > Metazoa > Chordata > Chondrichthyes > Myliobatiformes > Dasyatidae > Hemitrygon > Hemitrygon akajei. The sequence goes on from NW_027331956.1 coordinate 2,800,309, forward strand.
AAAAAGAGAGAGGTGTATAGCAGGTAGAGGCAACAAAGAGCAAATGAGTATAGAAAACATAAGAAAATACTAAAGGAAATCAGGAAGGAAAAAAGACATGAGGTGGCTTTGGCAGATAATGTGAAGGAAAACCTGAAGGGATTCTGCAAGTATATTAAGAGTAAAAGGATAGTAAGGGACAAAATTGGTCCCCTAGAAGATCAGAGTGGTCGTCTATGTGTGGAGCCTCACGAGATGGCGGAGATCTTAAACAGTTTTTTTGCATCAGTATTTACTCAGGAAACTGGCATAGTGTATATGGAAGGAAGGGAAACAAGCAGTAGTGTCATGGAACATTTGTAGATTAAAGAGGAGGAGGTGCTTGCTGCTTTACAGTGAATAAAGGTAGATAAATCCCCCAGGCCTGACTTGATATTTCCTCGGATCTTGAGAGAGACTAGTGTAGAAATTGCAGGGGCCCTGACAGAAATATTTAAAATGTCCTCAGCCACGGGTGCAGTGCCGGAGGATTGGAGGGTAGCTCTTGTTGTTCCGTTGTTTAAAAAAGGCTCCAATAGTAAACCAGGTAATTACAGGCCAGTAAGCCTGACATCAGTAGTAGGTAAATTATTGGAAGATGTTCAGTGAGATCGGATTTACAACTATTTGGACAGCCAAGGGCTGATTAAGGATAGTCAGTATGGCTTTGTGCATGGTAGATCGTGTTTAATGAATCTTGAAGAGGTTTTCGAGGAGGTTACCAACAAAGTAGGTGAAGGAAAAGCTGTGGATGTTGTCTACATCAACTTTAGTAAGGCCTTTGACAAGGTCCCACATGGGAGGTTAGTTCAGAAAGTTCAGAGATGAGGTATCCATGGAGAGGTTGGAGAGATTGAAAGAGTTCAGAGATTTACTAGGATGTTGCCAGGTCTTCAGGAGTTGAGTTACAGGGAAAGATTGAACAGGTTAGGACTTTATTCCTTGAAGCGTAGAAGAATGAGGGGAGATTTGATAGAGGTTTACAAAATTATGGGGGGTATAGACAGAAAATGCGAGTAGGTTCTTTCCATTTAGATTAGGACAGATAAATACGAGAGGACATGGTTTTAGGGTGAAAGGGGAACGCTTTAGGGGGAACATTAGGAGGATCTTCTTCACTCAGAGAGTGGTGGGAGTGTAGAACGAGCTGCCATCTGACATGGTAAATGCGGGCTCACTCTTAAGTTTTAAGAATAAATTGATAGATACCTGGATGGGAGAGGTTTGGAGGGTTATGGACTGGGTGCAGGTCAATGGGACGAGCGGAATAAAGTTTCCGCACAGACAAGAAGCGCAAAATGGCCTGTTTTCTGTGCTGTAGTGTTCTCTGGTTCTATGGAGTGAAATAAACACGACATGAGAATTGTCGATCGATTAATTTTAACTCGTTCACCGAACAGAAACACCGGGGATTCAGCAGCAGCTGCGGGCGGCGGGTCCTGAGCTCCCCTGTGTCCTAAAGTCCACCCGTAATGAAACAGGTTAAATGGGACAAGTGGGGGCGGTGGGTCCTGAGCTCCCCCAGGTCCTAAAGTCCACCCGTAATGAGACAGGTTAAATGGGACAAGTGGGGGCGGTGCTGAACGGAAAAGACAGTGAAGATTGTTCATTAAGTTCATCTGCCATTTCTTTGTCCCCCATTACTACTTCACCAGCATCATTTTCCAGTGGTCCAGTATCAACTCTCATCTCCCTTTCACTCTTCATGTAACTGAAAACTAAACTTTTAGTATCCTGATTTATATTATTGGCCAGTTTGCCCTCATATTTCATCTTTACCATTCTTATGGCTTTTTTCGTTGCCTTTTGTTGGATTTTAAGAGCATCCCAAGAATCCAACATCCCACTCACCTTTGCTACCCTATATGTCATTTCCTTAGGTTTAACACAATTATTACATGCCTTTTCCAGCTCAAACTGTGAATTAATTTAAAGTCAGTCCCATAATTTAATAAAGTTTTTATCTGAAAACTATCTACCCTCACAAAGATTGTACTGAAGACTGCATTTGATTTTTCTTCAGCCTTGTATGCTTCACATTGAAATAGTATGTGTTTCAACAGTTTCATAATGACAAAATGTACACGACACAGAATGAAGTTTTCCAATTAGATACAAGGCATAATTAAGCATATTGTGGGCATTTCTATGTCATGTCAATATCATTCCTTCCCTTGTTTTAAGCCCTTCTTCTATAAACCCAACAGGTTTATGTATTCTGTAAAGGTGTCTGTCCTTATGTCCATTATCCTACGTCTTGCCATAAGCCCCTAATTCTTAACACTACCAACCCTTTAGCTTCTAATTTGCTAAGTGGAAGGTCTATATCCACAGCTTAACATTTAACAGCTTTTGGTGCTAAACAGTCAACATCATCATTTCCCTCAACAGTGTGATGTGCAGGGCCCATAATGTGCAGACATATAAATCAAACTTTATATATGAAATACCATTTGAGGAGTTTTCAACAGTCAATCTGACCTACTGCCAGAATGACCTGTTTAAGACTCATCAAAACTGAAATGTATTCTGAGCAAATTATAAGGACCAATTTCCTCCACCCACTGTAAGCCTAAACTGTTGGCAAAGAATTCTGCTTTCTATGCTGATAAATGACATAATTCATTTCTTTATCATTACCTGCAATTCAGGCACACAAAAACAGCCACACCAACATCCCCAGTTAACTTATCTTTTGATTCATCTGTAAAAATGGTTACTGTATGATAATAAATTTCATTAATATACTGATGAACCAACAGACTCTCAGGCAGAACCGAATCCGATCGTGTAACCTAAAATCAACTGAAGTCATTGGAAAAAACAAGGAGGGGTTATAGAGAAAGCTACAGTGGGACATATTGTACCAGCCACCCAAAACAAAAAACACTCTTCTTGTGATGTCCCCAACCATCCTCCAGCACACCTTTAACAGGATGATCATTTCCTTGCCCCCGCAAATTAATCCAGTATGTTGACATCAACTTGAACCTCTGTTACTTTGAGGGCAATTGTCCCATTGCAATCAGTAAAGCCAAAACAGGAGACAACATTACTGCACTAGAAAACAATCTTAAAGTCTGTCATTGTATCACATACAAACATTTTTAATTTGAAGATGAAGCTGATCCATAAGCCACACAGACATAATCAAGAACAGATCCAATTAAACAAATATAATTGGTCAACAAAGATTTTCAAGTTGCACCCAAGAATACCCACATAGATGGATTTAAAGCTCCTTTACATATATCAATTATTTTATTGCTAGGTGTTTCCACGTCAGCTTATTATCCATCCACATAGTGAGAAATCTTACCACTGACACTTCAAGATATTAATCATATAATTTAAAATCAAGTGCAAGCCTATTAATGTTTGTAAACCACGTAATGTGTTTTAACGACTGAAAGCTTAAAATCCTCATCAATCTGCTCACTGTTTGACCTATTAATTGTAAATTGCAATCAATACCTCTAACTATAAAGCTACATCATCTGTATATTGTGACTTTCCCATCTCAGAGAAAATATCATTAATCATAATATTAAATAATGAAGGGCTACAAATACTGCCCTGTGGGATCCCATTCTCTATCTCATAGAAACACAAACATAACATAGTCCATCCAAAAAAAACTCAAAAAAATTATACAATATCCCCCTCACTCCTAATTTAATCAAAAGTCCTTTCTTCCATATCATTTCCCTTTTCAGTATCAAGAAATACTGCTATTACAACATCTTTATTTAATTGTGCTTTCCGAATATCATCTTCCAAACCTAAAACTGAATCTAATGTCATTTCACCCTTCCAAAATCCACTCTAATAAAACACTTTATCATCACTCTTTCCAAAATATTACTCAAGCGCTTGATTACCATACATTCCATAAGTTTACATAAATGAGACATTCACGATATAGGCCCTTAATTAGAAGGATCAAATGGAGATCTGCCAGGTTTCAGAATAGGCACTACTATTTCCATTTTCCATGAGGAAAGTAAATGCACAATTCAAACATTTAATATTTTCACAAAAGCGAATTATATACAATTACAATTTCAAATATCACTCTTTCCTGGGGACACCAGACCTGCATTATTAATAGACTTCTTAAATTCATACAAAGAAATCTCTCCATCAGTGATACTATCATTGCTACAGCTGACTTCCAGCACATCAGGGTATTCACTGAAAAACATATCCCTACATTGTTTAACTTCTTCACTTAAATTATCCTGATTGTGAATCTCAACAAATGACCCAGCCAGTAACACAACCTTCCCTGTTTCAGTAACAATCATTTTGCCCTCATTAATCAACACTAGAATATTATGATCCCCACAAATCCCCCCATTTTCTAAATCATATCCCAAACAATTCCAAGTTTGATATCCCTTCCAATATTATCTCCATATAACCTCCAGTAAATCACCTACTTCCTCACCACGGCCTTTGCCCTTTTATTGTTAATAATGTAACTCGGAGACTGATGCACCATCACATAAAAACTCACATTTCTCCCAATTTGCTTCCTGTCCCGTTATAAATCCAAATCCGAACTCATAAGGTCAGGAAGGCTGACTGACGTTCACATAAACTAATCACCCTCCGAGTTCCCATTTGAGCGACAGTCTCTACAGCCAATGACATCAGGGGTCAGTATAAAGTCTGAGCTACGATAGGCTGGAGGAAATCGGCCCATAATGAGACCCTCCTCTTCCGCTCCATCGCCATGGCGGAGATCAGCAATTCGCTTCTGTCGGTGTCGCCGGTCTCGGCGCCCACAAGGACGGGTGTGATTCCCCTTCGCGCCTCGGTGGGTCTGTTTCGGCGACGTCTGTGGTGGCTGACGAAACATGCTTTGACAGGGAGCGAGCGAGGACCAATGACTACAACTCCCAGAATGCCTCACTGATGACGTTGTGGTGGTGTTTAGGGGTAAGATATAAAAACAAAATGGAGGAAAATGTAATGCATTACGTTTTCTGTACTGTGTCGTGCCTTCAATAAAAAATTAAATTAAAAGAGAGATTCCAGCGAGAAATAGATAGAACATAGAACAATACAGCACAGTACAGGCCCTTCGGCCCACAATGTTGTGCCGTCCCTTAAACTCTGCCTCCCTAAGCTTAAATTCCTCCATATACCTGTCTAGTAGTCTCTTAAACTTCACTGGTGTATTTTCCTCCACCACTGACTCGGGCAGTGCATTCCACGCACCAACCACTCTCTGAGTATAAAATCTTCCTCTAATATCCTCCTTGAACTTCCCTCCCCTTACCTTAAAGCCATGTCCTCTTGTATTGAGCAGTGGTGCCCTGGGGAAGAGGCGCTGGCTGTCCACTCTATCTGTTCCCCTTAATATCAACTATACCTCTATCATTTCTCCTCTCATCCTCCTTCTCTCCAGAGAGTAAAGCCCTAGCTCCCTTAATCTCTGATCATAATCCATACTCTAAACCAGGCAGCATTCTGGTAAATCTCCTCTGTACCCTTTCCAATGCTTCCACATCCTTCCTATAGTGAGGTGGCCAGAACTAGACAGAGTACTCCTTGTGTCGCCCAACCAGAGTTTTATAAAGCTGCAAAATTACATCGCGACTCTTAAACTCTATCCCTCCACTTATAAAAGCTAACAACCCATAAGCTTTCTTAACTACTCTGTCTACCTGTGAGGCAACTTTCAGGGATCTGTGGACATGTAGCCCCAGATCCCTCTGCTCCTCCACACTTCCAAGTATCCTGCCATTTACTTTGTACTCTGCCTTGGAGTTTGTCCTTCTAAAGTGTACCAGCTCACACTTCTGCAGGTTGAACTCTATCTGCCACTTCTCAGCCCTCTCCTGCATCCTATCAATGTCTCTCTGCATTCTTTGACAATCCTCTTCACTGTCCACAACACCACCAACCTTTGTGTCTTCAACAAACTTGCCAATCCATCCTTCTACCCCGACATCCAGGTCATTAATAAAAATCACGAAAAGTAGGGGTCCCAGAACTGATCATTTTGGGACACCACTAGTCACAACCCTCCAATCCGAATGTACTCCCTCCACCACAACTCTCTGCTTTCTCCAGGCAAGCCAACTCTGAATCCACCTGGTCAAACATCCCTGGATATCATGCCTTCTGACTTTCTGAATAAGCCTACAGTGTGGAACCTTATCAAATGCATTACTAAAATCCATGTAGATCACATCCACTGCAATACCCTCATCTATATGCCTGGTCACATCCTAAAAGAACTCCATCAGGCTTGTTAGATACGATCTGCCCTTCAGAAAGCCATGCTGACTGTCACTGATCAGACCATGATTCTCTAAATGCCAATAAATCCTATCTTTGTCAATCTTTTCCAACAGCTTTCCCACCACAGATGTAAGGCTCAATGGTCTATAATTATCCGGACTGACCCTACTACCCTTTTTGAACAAGGCGACAACATTCGCCTCCCGCCAATCCTCCGGGACCATTCCCGTGGACAATGAGGACATAATGATCCTAGCCAGAGGCTCAGCAATCTATTTCATTGCCTCGGATGCAGAACTGGGAAGTGGCAGAGGGAGTTCAACACAGATGAAGAGGTTCATTTCTGCAGGTCAAATTTGAACACAGAATATCATATTAATGGTAAGACTCTTGGCAGGGTGGAGGGTCAGAGAGATCTTGGGGTCCATGTCCATACGACATTCAAAGCTGCTGTGGAGGTTGGCAGTGTTGTTAGGAAGGCGTCTGGTGTGTGGCCTTCATCAACCGTGGGATTGAGTTCAAGAGCTGTGAGGTGATGTTGAAGCTATATTTCTCCTAACCTGTACATAAGTAATTGTAATAAGATGATGAGAGGCTTTGACCATGTGGATAGCCAGAGGCATTTTCCCGGGCTTGAAGTGACTAACACGAGGGGACGTAGTTTTAAGCTGCTTGAAAGTCGGTACTGAGGGAATGTCAGGGGTTAGTTTCTTACACAGAGACTGGTGGGTGCATGGAATGCACTGCCTGCAGCGATGGTGGAGGTGGATACAATAGGATATTTTAAGAGACTCTTAGATAGGTACATGGAGCTTAGAAACATAGAGGGATATACGATCAGGAAATCCTAGGCAGTCTCTAGAGTAGGTTACATTGTCGGTACAACATTGTGCGCTGAAGGGCCTGTAATGTGCTGTAGATTTCTGTGTTCTGTGTCAAAGACAGGCAGAGGGATTAGTTTAAATGGACAGGAGGACAGCATGGAAAGGTTGGGCCGAAGGGCCTGTGTTAGTGCTGTAAGGGAGGGGTTCTGTCCCAACCATCGACTCTATTCCCCTCAACAGATGCTGCCTGACTTGACAACGTTCTTGAAAATTTGCATTCAGTTCCGCTTAGCATTCTGTACAAAGGATGTTTTGTGCTGGAAGAGTGCAGAGGAGATTCATCATGATTGAGGGGGCTTGTGTTCATAAGTCCATAAGGCATAGGAACAGAATTAGGCCATTCAGCCCATTGAGTCAGCCACCTTTCCATCATGGCTGATCCCAGATCGCACTCAATTCCAGATATCTGACCTCCCGCCATATCCTTTGATACCCTGACCGATCAGGAAACGATCAACTTCCGCCTTGAATATACCCACACACTCGGCCTCCACCGCAGTCTGTGGCAGAGCATTCCACAGATCCAATACACCTTGGCTAATAAAAAAAATAAGCTGCTTACCTCTGTTTGAAAAGGTGGCCCCTCAACTTTGTGGCTGTGCCCCACCACAGGAAATACCTTCTCCACATCCACCGTATCCAGTCCTTTCAACATTCGGTAGGTTTCAATGAGATGCCCCCGCATTTTACTGAGTTCCAGTGAGCACAGGGTCAAAGCTGCCAAGTGCTCCTCATATTTTAACTCCTTCATTCCCAAAATCATCTTTCTGAACCTCCTCTGGATTCTCTCCAATGACAACACATCCTGTCTGAGATATGGGCCCCAACACTGTTGACAATACTCCAAGTGTGGCCTGAATCGTGTCTTATAAAGCCTCAGCATTTTCTCTTTGCTGTTATATTCATGGGGCGAGATTGGACTGTGTTGATCTACAGGGCAGCAGGGCCCCGGGGATCGGGGGGAGACTCGGGCAGCGGGGCCCCGGGGATCGGGGGTGGGAGACTCGAGCAGCGCTGGGGATCGGGGGAGACTCGGGCAGCGGGGGCCCCGGGGATCGGGGGTGGGAGACTCAAGCAGCGCTGGGGATCAGGGGGAGACTCGGGCAGCGCGGCCCCAGGGATCGGGGAAAGGCCGCTGGGCCTCAGGCGCGGTCGGGTGGCCAACACGAACCTTTCCAGTGGTTTGACTCGACGAAAGTGGATGGACATCTAATGTCTCCCCAAGGGTTTTACGCTGGACCGAGAGCAGAGAGACCCCTGGCCCTTGACTCCTCAGACAGGGGCTCTGAAGGCCCGCCTCAAAGGGCCTAACTGGGCGGACGAGCTTCCCTGGGTCCTGCTCGGCGTCCGCACGGCGCCCAAAGACGATCTGCACGCTTCGTCGGCCGAGTTGGTGTTCGGCGCACCCCTGGTCGTCCCAGGGGAGTTCATACCAGCCCCAAGGGGGCAAGAGGAAGAACCCGCAGCAGTCCTGAGCAGACTACGCGAGAGGCTCGGCAACCTGGCCCCCATACCCACTTCGCAGCATGGGCAGAACCCGACCTGCGTACCCAAAGACCTGCAGAACTGTAAGTTTGTTTTTGTACGACAGGGCGGACATCGGGCACCGCTACTGCGGCCCTACGAGGGGTCGTTTACGGTGATCAGAAACAACGGGTCCACGTTCGTGCTGGACATTGGGGGGAGAGAGGAGGTTTTCTCGGTGGACCGACTCAAACCGGCCCATGTGGACGTGGCGCAGCCGGTCGAGATTCCGGCATCGCGGCGCAGAGGCAGACCTCCCAGGGTCCGGCCCAGACTGTGGACATTGGGGGGTGTATCGCCGGTTCTGGGGGGTGGGGTATGTGGCGACCCACTTCCCAGCGCACTCGAACCGGCTCACAAAGTGGTGCATTGAGGCCGGGTCCCAAAAAGGGCGCCAAGCCTGCTGGGGAAAAGCCAGGAGATCGTGAGGAGGGAGGGCTTCATGTTTCTGGACATTTGGGCTTTGTTCCCGGGAAGGTGGGGCCTGTTCCGACGGGACGGTTTGCCCCTGAACTGGAGAGGAACTAACATCCTTGCGGGTAGATTTGTTAGTGCTGCTTGTGGGGGGGGGGGGGGGGTAAAAAAGATTTGCAGAGGGAGGGGAACCAGAGTGTTAGAGCAGATAGTGAGGTGGAGGAGGATAAAGGTCATGCGAGGACTGCATGTATAGACAGAAATCAAAGGTTTGTACATTAGGTTGTAAATTAATTTTCAGAGCTTTAGAAATTGTAGAAAATAAAGATTTCCAGAAAGATTTTGATGAAGAACATGACCAGAACCTGTGTGAAAAAGTGGCTACTTCAGTTTTACACCTATCGCAATAATTGTCTATGTTAGGAAATATTTTGGGTGGTCTCTCCTTTGTTAACAGTGAACAATTTTAAATTGAATTAAACACTGATTGGCACATATTAAAGAAGAATTGACCATCTTCATTAACAAAGGTCATATTAAGTTCTCTCTCCCAAACTTGTTTAATCTTTAGTGATTAAGGGGATCTGCTTTTTTTTTGCAGATTTATTTATTTTTATTATCATTTATTTTGTGATGGTTGATTGATGACTTTTGAAGAGTTAATTAGCAAATATTCTCTCTCTCATACACACTTACTGCAATATCTTCAGGTTAGACTTTTTTTTACAAAAAATAATTATCTAAGTTCCCATATATGCAAGAATCTGATTTGTTGGATACTATTTTGAATATGATTCCTTCAGTAAGAGAATTTGTAATTCTCATTGATAGAATTTATAATTTATTTTTAATACATTAATACAAAAAGATAACCTCCCACCTAAGGTTTATACATGATAGAATTATTTGTTGTTTCAGACGTGATAGAGGGGGAGGGATGAAAGGGGAAGGAGTGGCATTACCAGTCAGGGAAAACATCACAGCTGTGCGTAGACAGGACAGCCCGGAGGGCTTGTCTACAGAGGTCATATGCGTGTAGCTGAGGAACGGGAATGGTGTGACCACACTAATAGGGGTGTATTATAGACCGCCCAATAGTCAGAGAGAATTGAAGGAGCAAACCTGTATAAAGATAGTAGACCGATGTAAGAAACAGGAGGTTGTAATAGTAGGGGATTTTACCTTTCCTCATATTGACTGGGACTCCCAAACTGTAAAAAGACTAGATGGCTTGGAGTTTGTGAAATGTTTTCAGGAAAGTTTTCTAAATCAATATATAGAGGTACCTACGAGAGAGGATGCAATACTTGATCTCCTATTAGGAAACCAGACAGGTCGGGTGACAGAAGTATGTGTAGGCGAACATTTTGGGTCCAGTGACCATAATGTCATTAGTTTCAAGTTAATTATGGATCAGGATAGGTCTGGTCCTCAAGTTGAGGTTCTAAATTGGAGAAGGGCCAATTTTGTGGAAATGAAAAAGGATCTAGGAAGAGTGGATTGGGATAAGTTTTTTTCTGGCGAGGATGTGTTCAGTAAGTGGAAGGCCTTCAAAGGCGAAATTTTGAGAGTGCAGAGTTTGCATGTTCCTGCCAGGATTAAAGGCAAAGTTAACAGGCCTCGGGAACCTTGGTTTTCAAGGCATATTGGCGATCTGGTTAAGAAAAAGGGAGAGGTGTATAGCAGGTATAGGCAACAAAGAACAAATGAGTTACTTGAAGAGTATAGAAAATGTAAGAAAATACTGAAGAAGGAAATCAGGAAGGCAAAAAGACATGAGGTGGCTTTGGCAGATAATGTGAAGGGAAAACCCAAAGGATTTCTACAAATATATTGAGAGTAAATGGATAGTAAGGGACAGAATTGGTCCCGTAGAAGATCAGAGTGGTCGTCTATGTGTGGAGCCTCACGAGATGGCGGAGATCTTAAACAGTTTTTTGCATCAGTATTTACTCAGGAAACTGGCATAGTGTATATGGAAGGAAGGGAAACAAGCAGTAGTGTCATGGAACATTTGTAGATTAAAGAGGAGGAGGTGCTTGCTGCCTTACAGTGAATAAAGGTAGATAAATCCCCCGGGCCTGACTTGACATTTCCTCGGACCTTGAGAGAGACTAGTGTAGAAATTGCAGGGGACCTGGCAGAAATATTTAAAATGTCCTCAGCCACGGGTGCACTGCCGGAGGATTGGAGGGTAGCTCTTGTTATTCCATTGTTTAAAAAAGGCTCCAATAGTAAACCAGGTAATTACAGGCCAGTGAGCCTGACATCAGTAGTATGTAAGTTATTGGAAGATGTTCTGAGAGATCGGATATACAAGTATTTGAACAGCCAAGGGCTGATTAAGGATAGTCAGTATGGCTTTGTGTGTGGTAGATCGTGTTTAACAAATCTTGTAGAATTTTTCGAAGAGGTTACCAAGAAAGTAGATGAAGGAAAGGCTGTGGATGTTGTCTGCATGAACTTTAGTAAGGCCTTTGACAAGGTCCCACATGGGAGGTCAGAAGGTTCAGACACTAGGTATCCACAGAGAGGTTGGAGACTGGATTCGAAATTGGCTGTGTGGGAAAAGACAGAGAGTGGTAGTGGATGATTACTTCTCAGACTGGAGGCCTGTGACTAGTGGTGTGCCTCAGGGATCTGTGCTTGGACCATTGTTGTTTGTTGTCGATATCAATGATATAGATGTGGTCAATTAGATCAGCAATTTTGCTGTTGACACCAAGATTGGAGGCGTTGTGGACAGCGAGGAAGGCTTTCAAAGCTTGCCGAGGGATCTGGACCAACTGGAAAAATGGGCCAGAAAATGACAGATGGAATTTAATGCAGACATTAAATTCTGCATGAGGTGAGGTGAGGTGAGGTGTGAGGTGTTGCATTTTGGAAGGACAAACCAAGGTAGGACATACACAGTAAACGGTAGGGCACAGAGGAGTGCGGAGGAACAAAGGGATCTGGGAGTTCAGGTACATAATTCCCTGAAAGTGGCGTCACAGGTAGACAGGGTTGTAAAGAAGGCCTTTGGCATCCTAGCGTTCATAAATCAAAGTACTGAGTACAGGAGTTGGGATGTTCTGCTGAGGTTGTATAAGGCATTGGTGAAGCCAGATTTGGAGTATTATCTGCAGTTCTGGTCACCTAACTATAGGAAGGATATCAGTAAGATTGAAAGAGTGCAGAGAAGATTTACTAGGATGTTGCCAGGTCTTCAGGAGTTGAGTTACAGGGAAAGATTGAACAGGTTAGGACTTTATTCCTTGGGTGTAGAAGAATGAGGGGGGTATTTGATAGAGGTTTACAAAATTATGAGGGGTATAGACAGTAAATGTGAGTAGGTTCTTTCCACTTAGATTTGGAAAGATAAAAACAGGAGGACATGGTTTTAGGGTGAAAGCGGAAAGGTTTAAGGGGAACATGAGGAGGAACTTCTTCACTCAGAGAGTGGTGGGAGTGTGGAACGAGCTGCTATCTGACGTGGTAAATGCGGGCTCACTCTTAAGTTTTAAGAATAAATTGGATAGATACATGGATGGGAGAGGTCTGGAGGGTTACGGACTGGGTGCAGGTCAATGGGACGAGTGGAATAAAGTTTCCGCACAGACTAGAAGCGCCAAAATGGCCTGTTTTCTGTGCTGTAGTGTTCTATGGTTCTATGGAGTGAAATAAACACGACATGAGAATTATCGATCGATTAATTTAAGCTCGTTCACCGCATCCGTCAACCGAACAGAAACATCGGGAATTCAGCAGCTGATGGGGGCGGCGGGTCCTGAGCTCTCCCGGGTCCTAAAATCCACCCGTAAAGAGACAGGTTACTGGGACAAGTGGGGGCGGTGCTTAACGGAGAAGACAGTGAAGATTATTCATTAAGTTCATCTTCCATTTCTTTGTCCCCCATTACTACTTCACCAGCATCATTTTCCAGTGGTCTAGTATCAACTCTCATCTCCCTTTCACTCTTCATGTAACTGAAAACTAAACTTTTAGTATCCTGATTTATATTATTGGCCAGTTTGCCCTCATATTTCGTCTTGACCATTCTTATGGCTTTTTTCATTGCCTTTTGTTGGATTTTAAGAGCATCTTAATAATCCAACATCTCACTCACCTTTGCTACCCTATATGTCATTTCCTTAGGCTTAACACAATTATTACATGCCTTTTCCAGCTCAAACTGTGAATTGATTTAAAGTCAGTCCCATAATTGAATAAAGTTTTTATCTGAAAACTATCTACCCTCGCAAAGATTGTACTGAAGACTGCATTTGATTTTTCTTCAGCCTTGTATGCTTCACATTGAAATAGTATGTGATTCGACAGTTTCATAATGACAAAATGTACACGACACAGAATGAAGTTTTCCAATTACATACAAGGCATAATTAAGCATAGTGTGGGCATTTCTATGTCATGTCAATATCATTCCTTCCCTTGTTTTAAGCTCCTCTTCCATAAACCCAACAGGTTTATCTATTCTGTAAAGGTGTCTGTCCTTAATAAGCTGATAAGGAAGGCGGGCTCTGTCGTGGGCAAAGTACTGGAGAGTTTAACATCGGTAGCTGAGCGAAGGACGCTGAGGAGGCTACGGTCAATTATGGAAAACCCTGAACATCCTCTACATAGCACCATCCAGAGACAGAGAAGCAGTTTCAGCGACAGGTTACTGTCGATGCAATGCTCCTCAGACAGGATGAAGAGGTCAATACTCCCCAATGCCATTAGGCTTTACAATTCAACTGCCAGGACTTAAGAACTTTTTTAAAGCTATTATTAATGCTTTTTGAGTTAGTGATTTAGATGCATATCATATTATTACTGAGTTAAGTATTGTATGTAATGAGTTTTTGCTACAACAAGTGTATGGGACATTGGAAAAAATGTTGAATTTCCCCATGGGGATGAATAAAGTATCTATCTATCTATCTATCTATCTATCTTATATCCATTATCCTACGTCTTGCCATAAGCCCCTAATTCTTAACACCACCAACCCTTTAGCTTCTAATTTGCTAAGTGGAAGGTCTATATCCACAGCTTAACATTTAACAGCTTTTGGTGCTAAACAGTCAACATCATCATTTCCCTCAACAGTGTGATGTGCAGGGCCCATAATGTGCAGACATATAAATCAAACTTTATATATGAAATACTGTTCTATATGAAATTCTGAGCTTATGCCAGAATGACCTGTTTAAGACTCATCAAAGCCGAAATGTATTCTGAGCAAATTATATGGACCAATTTTCTCCACCCACTGTAAGCCTAAACTGTTGGCAAAGAATTCTGCTTCCTATGCTGATAAATGGCTATAAGTCATCTCTTTATCATTACCTGCAACTCAGGCACACAGAAACAGCCACACCAACATCCCCAGTTAACTTTTCTTTTGATTCATCTGTAGAAATGGTTACTGTATGATACTAACTTTCATTAATTTATTGATGAACCAACAGACTCTCAGGCAGAACCGAATCCGATCGTGTAACCTAAAATCAACTGAAGTCATTGGAAAAAACAAAGTGGGGTTACAAAGAAAGCTACAGTGGGACATATTGTATCATCAAATACACCTGTATTCCCAGCGTGATAAGAACCCAGCCACCCAAAACAAAAAACACTCTTCTTGTGATGACCCCAACCGTCCTCCAGCACACCTTTAACAGAATGATCATTTCCTTGCCCCCGCAAATTAATCCAATATGTTGACATCAACTTGAACCTCTGTTACTTTGAGGGCAATTGTCCCATTGCAATCAGTAAAGCCAAAACAGAAAACAACATTACTGCACCAGAACCCAATCTTAAAACTGTAATTGTATCAAATACAAACATTTTTAATTTGAAGATGAAGCTGATCCATAAGCCACACAGACAGAATCAAGAACAGATCAAATTAAACAAATATAATTGGTCAACAAAGATTTTCATGTTGCACCCAAGAATACCCACTTAGATGCCTGAGGAGATTTGAAGCTCCTTTACATTTATCAATTATTTTACTGATAGGTGCTTCCATGTCAGCTGATTATCCATCCACATACTGAGAAATCTTACCACTGACACTTCCTCAAGATAGTAATCATTTAATTTATAATCAAGTGCAAGTCTATTAATCCTGCTTGTAAACCACGTAATGTGTTTTAACGACTGAAAGCTTAAAATCCTCATCAATCTGCCCACTGTTTGACCTATTAATTGTAAATTGCAATTAATACCTCTATTCTATAAAGCTACATCATCTGTATATTGTGATTTACCCAGGGTATCCCATTTTCCCATCTCAGAGAAAATATCATTAATCATAATATTAAATAATGAAGGGCTACAAATACTGCCTTGTGGGATCCCATTCTCTATCTCATAGAAACACAAACATAACATGCCGACCCGTACTTGCACAGTCCGTCCAAATAAAAAACTCAGAAAAATTATACAATGTCCCTCTCACTCCTAATTTAATCAAAAGTCCTTTCTTCCATATCATTTCCCTTTTCAGAATCAAGAAATACTGCTATTACAACATCTTTATTTAATTGTGCTTTCCGAATATCATCTTCCAAACCTAAAACTGAATCTAATGTCATTTCACCCCTCCAAAATCCACTCTAATGAAACACTTCATCACCACTCTTTCCAAAATATAATTCAAGTGCTTGATTACCATACATTGCATAAGTTTACATAAATGAGACATTCACGATATAGGCCCTTAACTAGGATAAAATGGGGATTTAATATTTTCACAAAAGAGAGTTATATACAATTACAATTTCAAATATCACTCTTTCCTGAGGACACCTGACCTGCATTATTAATAGACTTCTTAAATTCATACAAAGAAATCTCTCCCTCAGTGATACTGTCATTGCTACAGCTGACTTCCAGCACATCGGGGTATTCACTGAAAAACATATCCCAACATTGTTTAACTTCTTCACTTAAATTATCCTGATTATTAATGTTAGCAAATGACCCAGCCAGTAACACAACCTTCCCTGTTTTAGTAACAATCATTTTGCCCTCATTAATCAACACTGGAATATTATGATCCCCACAAATCCCATTTTCGAAAACATATCCCAAACAATTCCAAGTTTGATATCCCTTCCAATATTATCTCTATATAACCTCCAGTAAATCACCTACTTCCTCACCACGGCCTTTGCCCTTTTAATGTTAATAATGTAACTCGGGGACTGATGAACCATCACATAAAAACTCACATTTCTCCCAATTTGCTTCCTGTCCCGTTATAAATCCAAATCCAAACTCATAAAGACAGGAATTCTGACTGACGTTCACATAAACTAATCACCCTCCGAGTTCCCATTTGAGCGACAGGCACTATAGCCAATGACAGCGGGGTTCAGTTTTAAGTCTGAGCTACTATAGGCTGGAGGAAATCGGCCCATGAGCAGCCCCTCCTCTTCCGCTCCATCGCCATGGCGGAGGTCAGCGATTCGCTTCTGTCGGTGTCGCCGGCCTCGGCGCCCACAAGGACGGGTGTGATTCCCCTTCGCGCCTCGGTGGGTCTGTTTCGGTGACGTCTGTGGTGGCTGACGAAACATGCTTTGACAGGGAGCGAGCGAGGAACAATGACTACAACTCCCAGAATGCCCCACTGATGACGTTGTGGTGTTGTTTCGGGGTAAGGTATAAAAACAAAATGGAGGAAAATGTAATGCATTGTAGCGGTGTGCTACGCGCAGCGATGAAACTACGACACGGAGTCGGTAAACTGCAACCACGGAATAAGTTTATTTCACAAACACAGTCTTGCTTAAAAGCCTGTCTCCCCCCACTCGAAACTTGGAGAGGCACGTAACTGAAACTCCCTGAGGCTATCTATCTTTGTCTCTGGCTCTGGCTAATTGTCAGCCGGTTCGAGTGTGCTAGTAATTGGGTCGCCACATAACCCCCCCCCCCCAGAACCGGCGATACACCCCCCAATGTCCACAGTCTGGGCCGGGCCCTGTTTGGGAGGTCGGCCTCTGCGCCGCGGTGCCGGAAACTCGACCGGTTGCGCCAAGTCCACGTGGGCCGGTTTGAGTCGGTCCACCGTGAAAACCTCCTCTCTCCCCCCAACGTCCAGCACGAACGTGGACCCGTCGTTTCTGATCACCGTAAACGGCCCCTCGAAGGGCCGTTGCAGCGGTGGCCGATGCCCGCCCCGGCGTACAAACACAAACTTACAGTTCTGCAGATCTTTGGGTACGCAGGTCGGGTGCTGTCCATGCTGCGAAGTGGGTATGGGGGCCAGGGCACCGAGTCTCTCGCGTAGTCTGCCCAGGACCGCTGCGGGTTCTTCCTCTCGCCCCCTTGGGGCTGGTATGAACTCCCCAGGAACGACCAGGGGCGCGCCGTAAACCAACTCGGCCGACGAAGCGTGCAGATCGTCTTTGGGCGCCGTGCGGACGCCGAGCAGGACCCAGGGAAGCTCGTCCGCCCAGTTAGCTCCTCGCAGGCGGGCCATGAGAGCCGACTTCAGGTGGCGGTGGAAACGCTCCACCAGTCCGTTCGACTGTGGGTGGTAGGCAGTGGTGTGGTGCAGCTGAGTCCCCAACAGGTTGGCCATCGCTGACCAGAAGCTGGAGGTGAACTGGGCGCCTCTGTCGGAGGTAATGTGGGCCGGGACACCCAAGTGGCGATCAGCGCCCGGGCGCAAGATTCAGAGGTGGTGTCGGTGAGAGGGACCGCCTCTGGCCATCTTGTGAACCTGTCCACGATAGTCAGGAGGTGCCGCGCCCCGCGTGACACAGGCAGGGGGCCCACGATATCCACATGAATGTGGTCGAAACGCCGGTGGGTGGGGTGGAACTGCTGCGGCGGGGCCTTGGTGTGTCGCTGCACCTTGGCCGTCTGGCAGTGCAGGCACGTTCTGGCCCAGTCACGGACCTGCTTGCGGAGTCCGTGCCAAACGAACCTGCTGGAGACCATCCGGACGGTAGTGCGGATGGAGGGGTGGGCCAAGTTATTAATGGAGTCGAACACACGTCGTCGCCAAGGTGCCGGGACGACGGGACGGGGCTGGCCGGTGGCGACGTCACAGAGTAGGGTCCTCTCACCTGGGCCTATGGGGAGGTCCTGGAGCTGCAAACCGGAGACTGCGGTCCGGTAACTCGGGATCTCCTCATCTGCCAGCTGTGCCTCTGCCAGCGCATCACAGTCTACCCCTTGGGAAAGGGCGTGAATGTTAGGACGAGAGAGCGCATCCGCCACGACATTGTCCTTACCCGAGACGTGCCGGACGTCCGTCGTGTATTCAGAGATGTAGGACAGATGGCGCTGCTGGCGGGACGACCAGGGATCGGACACCTTTGTAAATGTAAAGGTAAGCGGTTTGTGGTCCGTGAACGCGGTGAAGGGCCTACCTTCTAAGAAGTACCTGAAATGCTGGATTGCCAGGTATAGCGCCAACAGCTCCCGGTCGAAAGCACTGTACTTGAGCTCGGGTGGCCGCAGGTGTTTGCTGAAAAACGCCAGGGGTTGCCAGCGGCCCGCGATGAGCTGCTCCAGTACCCCACCGACTGCCGTGTTAGAGGCATCCACCGTGAGGGCGGTAGGGACGTCCATTCTGGGGTGCACTAGCATCGTGGCATTCGCCAAGGCATCCTTCGTTTGAATGAAAGCGGCGGCGGACACCTCGTCCCAGGTAATGTCCTTGCCCGGACCGGACAGCAAGGCGAACAGGGGGCGCATGATCCGGGCAGCTGAAGGGAGGAAGCGGTGGTAGAAATTGACCATACCTACGAATTCCTGCAGGCCTTTGACCGTGGTGGGTCGGGGGAAATGACGGACCGCATCCACCTTAGCGGGCAGAGGGGTTGCCCCGTCTTTAGTAATCCTGTGGCCCAGGAAGTCAATGGTGTCGAGCCCGAACTGGCATTTGGCCAGGTTGATCGTTAGACCGTAGTCACTCAGCCGGGCAAAGAGCTGTCGGAGGTGGGACAGATGCTCCTGACGACTGCTGCTGGCTATGAGGATGTCGTCCAAATAGATGAATGCGAAGTCCAGGTCGCGTCCCACCGCGTCCATCAACCGCTGGAACGTCTGTGCGGCATTCTTCAGGCCGAACGGCATGCGGAGGAACTCGAAAAGGCCGAACGGGGTGATGAGAGCCGTTTTGGGGATGTCGTCTGGATGCATCGGGATTTGATGGTATCCGCGGATTAGGTCTACCTTGGAGAAGATCTGCGCGCCGTGCAGGTTGGCTGCAAAGTCCTGAATGTGCGGCACAGGGTAGCGGTCCGGTGTTGTAGCCTCGTTCAGCCTGCGGTAGTCGCCGCATGGTCTCTAGCCCCCTGTCGCTTTGGGCACCATGTGCCGGGGGGAGGCCCATGGGCTGTCAGACCGCCGTATGATCCCCAATTCCTCCATCCGTGTAAACTCCTCCTTCGCCAGTCGGAGCTTGTCCGGGGGAAGCCGCCGAGCGCGGGCATGGAGGGGTGGTCCCTGGGTCAGGATGTGGTGCTGTACACCGTGTCGGGGCATGGCTGCCGTGAACTGTGGTGCCAGAACCGATGGGAAATCCGCCAGGACCCTGGTGAAGTCGTTGCCGGACAGCGTGATGGAGCCGAGGTGAGGGGCTGGCAACTGGGCTGCACCCAGGGGGAATGTCTGAAAGGTCTCGGCGTGAACCAGTCTCTTTCTGGGCAGGTCGACCAGTAGGCTGTGAGCCCGCAAGAAATCCGCACCCAGAAGCGGTTGGGCTACGGCGGCCAGTGTGAAGTCCCACGTAAACTTGCTGGAGTCGAGCCGTAGCTGCACCGGACGGGTGCCATAAGTCCTTATTGTGCTGCCGTTCGCGGCCCGTAGGGGGGGACCCGGCGCCCTGCTGCGGGTGTCGTAACTCGTCGGAGGTAAGACGCTGATCTCGGCACCGGTGTCGACCAAAAACCGGCGTCCCGACTGTTTGTCCCAGACATACAGGAGGCTATCCCGAAGGCCAGCCGTCGTAGCCATCAGCGACGGCTGGCCCTGGCGTTTCCCGTGGAATTGGCAGGGCGGGCGACAGCGGCGGGCATCTGCGCCCCACTGCTGGTGGTAGAAACACCAGTGTTCGTTGGGCTCCACAACCTGGCCTCTGGGTTTAGCGGGCTCTGCGGCCGGGCCTGGACTGGTTTGCTGCTGGGATGGCCTGGTGATCTGTGCGATGGACATCCCACTCACCTTCTTGGCGTTCCACAGCGCGTCCGCCCGGGCTGCCACCTTCCGGGGGTCGCTGAAATCCGCGTCGGACAGCAGCAGGCGGATGTCCTCGGGCAGCTGCTCCAGGAATGCCTGCTCAAACATGAGGCAGGGCGTGTGTCCGTCGGCCAGAGACAACATCTCATTCATCAAAGCCGATGGAGGCCTGTCTCCCAAGCCATCCAGGTGCAGTAAGCGGGCAGCTCGCTCGCGGCGGGAGAGCCCGAAAGTCCTTATGAGCAGGGCTTTGAATTCCGTGTACTTGCCGTCTGCCGGGGGAGACTGTACGAACTCTGCGACCTGGGCCGCTGTGTCCTGGTCGAGGGAGCTCACCACGTAGTAGTAACGGGTGTCCTCTGAGGTTATTTGCCGAACATGGAATTGGGCTTCTGCTTGCTGAAACCATAGGTGAGGTTGTAGCGTCCAGAAGCTTGGCAGCTTCAAGGAAACCGCGTTAACAAACGCAGCGTCTGCCATCTCCGGTCCAAAAAAACGGTTGGACCGTCGGGGTCACCAATGTAGCGGGGTGCTACGCGCAGCACTGAAATTACGACACGGAGTCGGTAAACTGCAACCACGGAATAAGTTTATTTCACAAACACAGTCTTGCTTAAAAGCCTGTCTCCCCCCACTCGAAACTTGGAGAGGCACGTAACTGAAACTCCCTGAGGCTATGTATCTTTGTCTCTGGCTCTGGCTAATTGTCAGCCGGTTCGAGTGTGCTAGTAATTGGGTCGCCACAGCATTACGTTTTCTGTACTGTGTCGTGCCTTCAATAAAAAATTTTAAAAAAAGAGAGATTCCAGCGGGAAATAGATAGAACATAGAACAATACAACACAGCACAGGCCCTTCGGCCCACAATGTTGTGCCGCCACTTAAACTCTGCCTCCCTAAACTTAAATTCCTCCATATATCTGTCTAGTAGTCTCTTAAACTTCACTAGTGTATCTGCCTCCACCACTGACTCGGGCAGTGCATTCCACGCACCAACCACTCTCTGAGTATAAAATCTTCCTCTATTATCCTCCCTTGAACTTCCCTCCCCTTAGCTTAAAGCCATGTCCTCTTGTTTTGAGCAGTGGTGCCCTGGGGAAGAGGCGCTGGCTGTCCACTCTATCTATTCCCCTTAATATCAACTATACCTCTATTATTTCCCCTCTCATCCTCCTTCTCTCCAGAGAGTAAAGCCCTAGCTTCCTTAATCTCTGATCATATTGCACACCCTCTAAACCAGGCAGCATTCTGGTAAATCTCCTCTGTAACCTTTCCAATGCTTCCACATCCTTCTTATAGTGAGGTGACCAGAACTGGACAGAGTACTCCAAGTGTGGCCCAACCAGAGTTTTATAGAGCTGCATCATTACACCGCGACTCTTAAACTCTGTCCCTCGACTTATAAAAGCTAACACCCCATAAGCTTTCTTAACGACTGTGTCTACGTGTGAGGTAACTTTCAGGGAACTGTGAACATGGAGACCCAGATCCCTCTGCTCCTCCACACTTCCAAGTATCCTGCCATTTACTTTGTACTCTGCCTTGGAGTTTGTCCCTCCAAAGTCTACCACCCCACGCTTCTCCAGGTTGAACTCTATCTGCCACTTCTCAGTCCACTCCTGCATCCTATCAATGTCTCTCTGCAATCTTTGAAAATCCTCTGCACTATCCACAACACCACCAACCTTTGTGTCTTCTGCAAACTTGCCAACCCATCCTTCTACCCCCACATCCAGGTCGTTAATAAAAATCACGAAAAGTAGAGGTCACAGAACTGATCCTTGTGGGACACCACTAGTCACAACCCTCCAATCCGAATGTACTCCCTCCACCACAACTCTCTGCTTTCTGCAGGCAAACCAATTCTGAATCCACCTGGTCAATCATCCCTGGATCCCATGCCTACTGACATTCTGAATAAGCCTACCGTGTGGAACCTTATCAAATGCATTACTAAAATCCATGTAGATCACATCCACTACACTACCCTCATCTATATGCCGGGTCACCTCCTAAAAGAACTCCATCAGGCTTGTTAGACACGATCTGCCCTTCAGAAAGCCATGCTGACTGTCACTGATCAGACCATGATCTCTGAATGCCAATAAATCTTATCTTTGTGAATCTTTTCCAACAGCTTTCCCACCACAGATGTAAGGCTCAATGGTCTATATCCGGACTATCCCTACTACCCTTTTTGAACAAGGGGACAACATTCGCCTCCCTCCAATCCTCCGGGACCATTCCCGTGGACAATGAGGACATAATGATCCTAGCCAGAGGCTCAGCAATCTATTTCCTCGCCTCGGATGCAGAACTGGGAAGTGGCAGAGGGAGTTCAACACAGATGAAGAGATTCATTTCTGCAGGTCAAATTTGAACACAGAATATAATATTAATGGTAAGACTCTTGGCAGTGTGGAGGGTCAGAGAGATCTTGGGGTCCATGTCCATACGACACTCAAAGCTGCTGTGGGGGTTGGCAGTGTTGTTAGGAAAACGTCTGGTGTGATGGCCTTCATCAACCGTGGGATTGAGTTCAAGAGCTGTGAGGTGATGTTGAAGCTATATTTCTCCTAATCTGTACATAAGTAATTGTAATAAGATGATGAGAGGCTTTCACCATGTGGATAACCAGAGGCATTTTCCCAGGCTTGAAGTGACTAACATGAGGGGACGTAGTTTTAAGCTGCTTGGAAGTCGGTACTGAGGGAATGTCAGGGGTAAGTTTCTTACACAGAGAGTGGTGGGTGCATGGAATGCACTGCCTGCAGCGATGGTGGAGGTGGATACAATAGGATATTTTAAGAGATTCTTAGATAGGTACATGGAGCTTAGAAACATAGAGGGATATACGATCAGGAAATCCTAGGCAGTCTCTAGAGTAGGTTACATGGTCGGTACAACATTGTGGGCTGAAGAGCCTGTAATGTGCTGTAGATTTCTGTGTTCTGTGTCAAAGACAGGCAGAGGGATTAGTTTAAATGGACAGGAGGACAGCATGGTAAGGTTGGGCCGAAGGGCCTGTGTTAGTGCCGTAAGGGAGCGGTTCTGTCCCAACCATCGACTCTATTCCCCTCAACAGATGCTGCCTGACTTGACAACGTTCTTGAAAAGTTACATTCAGTTCCGCTTAGCATTCTGTACAAAGGATGTTTTGTGCTGGAAGAGTGCAGAGGAGATTCATCCTGATTGAGGGGGCTTCTGTTCATAAGTCCATAAGGCATAGGAACAGAATTAGGCCATTCAGCCCATTGAGTCAGCCACCTTTCCATCATGGCTGATCCCAGATCGCACTCAATTCCAGATATCTGACCTCCCGCCATATCCTTTGATGCCCTGACCGATCAGGAAACGATCAACTTCCGCCTTGAATATACCCACACACTCGGCCTCCACCGCAGTCTGTGGCAGAGCATTCCACAGATCCAATACACCTTGGCTAATACAAAAAATAAGCTACTTACCTCTGTTTGAAAAGGTGGCCCCTCGACTTTGTGGCTGTGCCCCACCACAGGAAATACCTTCTCCACATCCACCTTATCCAGTCCTTTCAACATTCGGTAGGTTTCAATGAGATGCCCCCGCATTTTTCTGAGTTCCAGTGAACACAGGGTCCAAACGGCCAAATGCTCCTCATGTTTTAACTCCTTCATTCCCGAAACCATCTTTCTGAACCTCCTCTGGACTCTCTCCAATGACAACACATCCTGTCTGAGATGTGGGGCCCAACATTGTTGACAACACTCCAAGTGTGGCCTGTCTTATAAAGCCTCAGCATTATCTCGTTGCTGTTATATTCATGGGGCGAGATTGGACAGTGTTGATCTACAGAGAGATCTTGGAATCCGAGTTCATAACTCCCAGATAGTGGTTCCATTGTCAGGCAGTTATGTTGCAGTTGTATAAATCTCTAGTTTAACCACATCTGGAGAATTGCATTCGAATGCAGGAATAAGGCGGAGGTTTTGGGTGGTGAGTGGAAGAGGCTTAACAGGATGCTGCCTGGATAAAGTGAGACTGGACAATCTCGGGTAATTTTCTCCGGAGCGGCAGAGGCTGAGGGAGGTCTGACAGACGTTTACAGGAATGTGAGAGACACAGACAGAGTGGACAGCCGGGATTTTTTCTCTAAGGAGGAAATGTCCAATGCCAGTGGGCATGCACTTCAGGAGAAAGGGGGTAACACATCCTCATTGGACCTTTTTGCACTATTGAAGTATTTTGTAATTTAGTGTAATTTTGTATCTTTTCTCTGCATAGCTGCTGTTGAAAAAAAACAATTAGAAAAGACAATGATGTTAAAAACCTGACTCAGGATGTTTAAAGGAGATTTGCGTTTCAAGTTTTGTTTATCATTCCCATAGTGGTGGGTGTCTGGAGTGAATATCGGGGGTGGTGGTGGAGGCCAATGTGAAAGAAGCTATTAGATACCACATGGATGTGAGGAGAATGGAAGGATGTGTTCCTTGTGTAGGCAGAAGGGATTGGTTTAGTAAGGCATGAAGTGACCAGTTCAATTGGTTCAGAACAACACAGTGAGCAGAAGGGCCTGTTCAAGGACAAGTACAGCAAGCAGAGCAGGTAAACTGGATAAAGTGATCCCACTCAGAGAACAGACTGTGACGTCAGTGGATATATGCCGGCATCACAGTTCTCTCACCAAAGATACTTCACTGCTGGATAAAATGAAGTTTGTGATGTTTATAACCGATGTGGTGAATTGTACTGCTCAGACATCTCATCCTACTGAGGAAATTAAAATTATTGTGAAAGCTGCAGAAAGGTATCTTGGTGTAACTGGTGTTATGTGGGAAGCTGTAAATGAAGCTCTGATTTGTGGGGGTTTCTGCATCCCAGTCTACTTGTGAAGATATGTAATGGAATTGAAATATTGAAGTGAAATGCAAGAAGCCTGATTTTACATGGTCAACACTTTCAGCAGTTTATTTCTGATTTGTCAGATTCTTCCGATGTTATATCTGTTCAGGAAACCTGCACATTTTAAGTTTTATTGCTGTGCAGGATTATATTGTCGTTTGGCTTGACAGGTTAGTTGGTAGAGGCATGGTGTTGTCAGTTTTATAAGGAAAGGGGCAAAGTATAGTGTTGTGAATGGGAATAAAATGTATCATGAACTTGTAGAAAATCTTGATTCAACAGTTATGTGTGTAATTTTCTTTTGTGAGAATATTAACTTTCTGAATCGTATTTGGAGGTTTGGCCATCGACTTTTCTCATGGAAAATGGTTGTAGTAGTTCCCATTCTAAAACCCGGATCTCGCCGTCTGATCGTCCTTCTTGTAGACCAATATCATTAAAGTCTCATTTATGTAAACTTGTGGAATGTATGGTAATTGAGTGTTTGAATTATATTTTTGATAAAAGAGGTCATTTCACGTTTTATCAGAGGGGAATTTGGAACGGTAGAATAAGACCATAAGACAAAGGAGCAGAAGTCAGTCATTCGGCCCATCGAGTCTGCTCTGCCATTTTATCATGAGCTGATCCATTCTCCCATTTAGTCCCACTCCCCCACCTTCTCACCATAACCTTTGATACCCTGGCTACTCAGATACCTAGCAATCTCTGCCTTAAATAACATTGGAATCAGTTTGGGTTTGGAAGATCATATTAGGAAAGTACAGTTAAATAAAGAGTTGTAATAGCAATATTTTTGATATTGAAAAGGCAAATAATATTTATTGATGGACTTTTGATAAATTTTTGGAAATGCAATTGAGAGGGCTATTGTACAATTTTTTCTGATTGTTTCTATTTGTACGTCTTGTAAAGGTATGGATGGGCAAGTATGACATTGAATTCATTTTTATATTTGGAAGATGGTATTAGTAAAGCCAGTTAAATATAGATGTTGTAACAGCAGTATTTTTGCTATTCAAAAGGCAGATGTTATTTATGGAAGGAAAGAATTTTTAATAAATTGTGGAAATGAGGATGGAGGGGCTGGTATCTAACTTTGAGTTGTTTTAATTGAACGTTTTGTGTCAGGTATGGGTGGGAAAGTTATATTCAGGTTGTTATGAGATAGAAACTGGGATCCCACAGGCAGTATTTATTATTTTATATTACAATTAATATTTTTTTCTTAGATAGGTTTATCGTTGTGTAAATCTCTATATGCAGATGATGGAGGTGTATTGATTAGAGGTAGAAATTTCTATTTTACTATATAGGATGCATTCGCAATTAATAAGGTCGAAAAGTCGGCAAATAGATGGGACAAGTTATGTGTTTTACAGACAGGATTAATGAACCTGCACTTGATTGGAAATGATAGGAACTAATATGGTCAAACTCCTTAAAAGGTTTCAGTGGTAAGATTTCCAGGCATGTGGATGGATAATTAGCTGACATGGAAGCACCGGATAAGAAAATAATTGATTAATATAAAGAAACATTAAATATGCTCAGTTATCCCTGCGGGTATTCTAGGGTGTTACATGAAAGTATTTGTTGACCAATCTCATTTGTTTAATTGGATCTGTTCTTGATTATGGTTGTGGTTTATAGATCAGCTTCAGC
This sequence comes from Hemitrygon akajei, assembly GCF_048418815.1. Classification (NCBI taxonomy): domain Eukaryota; kingdom Metazoa; phylum Chordata; class Chondrichthyes; order Myliobatiformes; family Dasyatidae; genus Hemitrygon; species Hemitrygon akajei. The sequence continues at coordinate 2,827,133 of NW_027331956.1, forward strand.
TTCAACTTTATTATGTTTGGGTGTGATACAAGCACAGGCTTTGAGATTGTGTTGTGGTGCAGTAAAGTTATCCCCTGTTTCGGCTTTTCTGCATTGGTCAGGCCTAATCTGGAGTATTGTGTGTAGTTTTTGTTACTGGCCTGAAGGAAAGTTATCAACAACATTGAAAGAGTGCAGAGAGAATTTACAATACATTTGCTGGGACTTGAGGACTCGAGCTTTAGGAAAAGGTAAGGACTTTATTCCCTTTAGTGTTGGAAAATGAAGGGGGATTTTGCAGATTTATACCAAATTATGAGTGTTGTTGACAGGTAAATGCAGGCAGGATTTTTCCTCTGAGTTTGGGTGAGATGGGAACTGGAGGTCGCAGTTTAAGGGTGAAAGGTGAAATATTTCAGAGGCACCTGAGTGGGAATTCCTTCACTCAGATGGTGGTGAGGGTGGGGGAAGAGCTGTCAGTGGAAGTTATGGATTTCACTGCAGAGAAGTTTGGATCGGTACATGGACGGGAGGGGTATTGAGGGCCATGGTCCAGCTGCGGTTATGGGACTCGGCAGAATAACAATTCGGTACGGACTAAGTGGGAAAAAGGGTTTGTTTGTTTGTTATAGTGCTCTCTGACTCCAAATAAAGTGTCAATGAAGGGGAATTGGTTAGGGCTGTTGTCGGGAAGCAAATGATGTGCTTTCAGGATTTCCTGCTGGGAATAGAAGTGAATTGATACTGGATATCCATGGTCAAAGTGTGGCGATCAGAGCCAGGGATTGTAAAGTTGTTGAAAACAAACAAACACATACACCTCCCCCCCCCCACACACACACACACTCTCTCTCACACACACACACACACACACACACACACACACACACACACTCACTCACACACACACACACACACACACACACACACACACACACACACACACACTCACACACATACACCCCCACACACACACACACACACACACACACACACACTCCCTTCAACTTCACATTGGCGTTCACCCCACTTCCCAAAAATATCTAGTTCCTCAACTTTGGCTCAAAATCTCGCCACCCTCTTGCCCCCATCTTCACCCCTTCCCACTTTTGCCACCTCTGCTTCCCCATTCCCTCACTGTCTCTTTCTCTCCATCTCTTGTCTCCCACTCCCTCATTCTTTCTCTTCCTCCTCTCCCCTCACCTATTTCCTTCTCTTCCACACACTGTCTCTCTCTCCTCTCTTCATCCGTTCCCTTCCCCACTGACACACCCTTGTCCTCAGCACATTCCTCCCTACCCTACCCACTCACACTCTCCTCCTTTACCTTGTTGTCTCTGTCTCCCTTTCTACCCAACGCTTCGCCTGCCTCTCACCTTCTCCCCAGTTCCTCCTTTACTGCAGCTCGTTTTCCGGGCCACCCTCCCGTCCCCACATCCCCCACCCCGCACTGTGATGACGGTTGACACGCACAGTGAATTGTCTGATGTTGTACAATTCTTCGTTTTTTGGACAGTGACAGTGTTTTCTCAGAAGATGAAGGCTTGTGGTTTCCGGGAGAGGCCAGTTTGTTCCCTTTTTATGTGCTACAGAATAAGTGGGGGAGGGGAGTGTGGAGGAGAGAGGAGAGAGAGAGACTAAATATATGAAGCCTCAATCTCTTTCTCTCTGTCCTCCTCTCTTCATCCGTTCTCATCCACACTGCCCCACTCTTTCCTCCACACATTCCTCCCTAATCCCCCTTTTCTGTCGCCCGCTCTCCCGGCCACCCTCCCGTCCCCACATCCCCCGCCCCGCACAGTGATGACGGTTGACTTGCACAGTGAATTATAGATGTTGTGTCATTCTTCATTGTTTGGAAAGCAGCAATGTTCTCTCAGAAGATAAAGGCTTGTAGTTTCCGGGAGAGGCCAGTTTGTTCCCTTTCTGTGTGCTACAGAATAGGCGGGGGAGGGGAATGTGGAGGAGAGAGGAGGAAAAGAGAGAGAGAGAGACTAAATATATATAGCCTCAATCTCTTTCTCCCTGTCCTCCTCTCTTCATCCGTTCTCATCCACACTGCCCCACTCTTTCCTCCACACATTCCTCCCTAATCTTCCCCCTTTTCTGTCGCCCGCTTTCCCGACCCCCACCCCGCACTGTGATGACGGTTGACATTCACAGTGAATTATAGATGTTGTGTAATTCTTCATAGTTTGGAAAGCAGCAATGTTCTCTCAGAGATGAAGGCTTGTGGGTTTCCGGGAGAGGCCAGTTTGTTCCCTTTCTGTGTGCTGCAGAATAGGCGGGGGAGGGGATGTGGAGTGGACGGGATAGCCGTGTGTTCTCAGTAGCTACACCGTCACGACTAAGACCGAGCACCGTCTGCGAGCTGGTCTCTGACACAAACACACACAGACACACAAAGAGACGGACAGACACATACGAGGACGCATATAAACACACAGACATTCAGACATACAAAAATACTTTAAATATGAATGCAGTTTGCATTTTCAGCGTTTTAAGATGGATGTCACTATTTTGTGAACTGTTTGAAATGATTCTTGCTCTAGGATAATCTAGTGTGCTTATGGGGATGTCAGCGGGTTTGGGGGTTCACATGGAAATGGGTCTGCACATTGATTTGCGGATGTGCGAAGGTTTCAGGGTATGTTGGTGAATATGGATTTTGGAGTGTCGGTGAATTTGGGGGTCACACTGCTTTGGGCATTTGAGGGTGCACGGGGATTTGAGAGTATTTAGGGCTGCGCACAGATTTGAGTGTCTCAGCGGATTTGGGGTTGCACACGGATTTGAGGATTGTGCTGACTTAGAAACGTTTTGGAGAATATGGGGTGCACAGGGATTTGCGCAGACATGGGGGTTTGTCAGTGAATATGGGGATGTTGGTGGATTTGCGGGCACCCACTGACACCGGGGTGAGGATGGTTTGGGGAGGAGCGTAGATTTAAGGGGATGTCAACTAGAATATGGGGACTATGCACGTGGACGTGTGTTTGAAATTTAAGCTTTGTTCTTGCTACTTTTCAGGAGGAGGCAGCTGTTTTGTGAACACAGTTCTTAAATATTCTCTCTCTCTTCGGCTGTCACTCAGAAACCAGCTCCAGCCTCCGAAAGTGACACTCAGAGTTAAGGAAACAGGAGCTGGTAACAGGTGTGTCGGTTGCTTTGGGGTGCACACTGACTGGAGGGTTGAATGTGGGTTTTTTCGGTGAGCACAGATTTGTTGGTGCACACCGATTTGCAGATATGTGAAGAGTGGGTGTGTTGGCGGATTCGGGGCTGAACACTGACTTGGGGGAACCGGTGGATTTCGAGGTGTTACAAATCTCATGGGTTTTCCCTTTATACAGACTTCAATAACAAATGCAATATGAACTTTGACCTCTGTTTTTGATTTTTATTAATGGAGACAGCCATTTCGTGAAATGATTCTTGCACTTAATGTGTATGTGGGGCTGTGTGCAAATTTGGAGCTGTGACGAGTCTCAAGGCAAATTTACAGTGGCAGCATATTCAATTGATCAGTCACCTTTGTTGAGACAACTGACTCTCACATATGGTCTAAATATTAACTCATTAATGTAATCACAATCTGTCTCCGTGGGGATTGCGCCGGTCAGACGTTATCAGGTGATGAGCCGGTGAAATATCCGGTCACCTCGGGGCTTCAGTTCATTAATAAAGCCGCGACCTGAGCACACGGCAGTGGCGGCCGCAGTGTCTCCGGTCCGGGCTCCAGCTCCTCACATTCACCGCCTCATCTCCCAGGTGTTATTCCCGGGCGGATTGTCCCTTTGACCAGCAGCGGCGGGACATTAGGATAGTGTGGGTGGAGGGGGTGGGGAGTGTAAATGGATTGTCCTGGAGTGTCGAAACCTCACTGGGTCCGTCAGATGTCAGTCAAACAACTACTCTGGATTCCCCTCGCTCATTAGTCTGTACATATGTTCATCTATTCCATTTCCCGCCCACCGAACTCACTGCCTGACGCCACAAAATGGCGACGGTCTATTCGGATGCTGGTTGGCTAATCCACTGTCAATCACACCAGTCTCCGCCTTCCCCTTGAATGATTGGCTAACGTGAAGAACGAGGGCCGGGGTTTGTATAAATGACGGTGGACACCCCACTAACTGTACTGGAGTGCGGTGCAGAGAATTGGGACATAAATCCCTCACTGCTTCCTTTTTCAAATGAAACCTAAATAACCCCTCAAAAGTCCTATAGATTGTACGTAACGAGACACAACACCGTGAATTAAATTAAAATTACTGCCATTACTTAAGAAAGCTTTTAAATGAAAACTAAACGACAGAGAGTAATGTTTTCCAACACGAACGAAGGAATAATGATGCATAATATGCCAAATTCTAAGTCGTGTCAAAGTGATTACTTGCCTTCTTGTTTTACCCCCGATCTCCCATAAACCCAACAGGTACGTATTCTGTAAAGGTGTCTCATTTGATGTCCTTTATCCCACCAGTCTCGATATAATTATTAACCCACCAACCGCTTAGCTTCTGATGTGCTAGTTGAAATTTTAACAGCTTTTGTAACTGAACCGCTGTGTGCAGGGACCCATAGGAATTGGACATATCAACAAATACTCTGCGTATGAAATAATGTTTGATGAGTTTCCAACAATAAATCTGTCCTACTGCAAGAATTATCTGTTTTAAGACTCATCAAAACCGAACAGGCATCTGAACAAATTACAACTTAACTGGGATTGTTTTTGTGCATGAATTACAGGTAATGATAAAGAAACAACTTACCAACCATTTATCAGTATATATAGTAGAATCTGTTTCCCTCAATTTAGGCTTACAGTGGGTGGTGGAAATCTGTTGATGTAAAGTTGTAATTTGTTCAGATGCCTGTTCGGTTTTGATTTCATAATAATTTTCCACAATATATTGACGAATCAAGATTCTCAACCAGTACAGAATCCTTAGACTTCATTGAATTGTGTATCCTTAAATTAACTAAAGGCATTGAGAAAAACAATGTGGGGTTACCAAGAACGCGACAGTGGGACATATTGCATAATCCAACGAACCCATATTCCCAGCGTGATTAGAACCCAGTCCCTGGACAACAAGCTGTGTGAAACACAATACAATAAATGTTGTGTAATTGAGGGAATTATACAAAATTGCATTGTTTGTAAGGGATACACAATATCATGGGATTTATTCTGAAGAGGGGAGATCTCGGAGAGTTTCTGCTGTTACCAACCCGCAGGTTCCGTTTACTGTGGACTGTCGCTTTAAGCGCCTGAGTGAGGCGGGACTATGACGTCAGTGACAGGCTGTCGCGGTGTGTGCAGATTAAAATACAGAGACGCAGAGAGAGAGAGAGGGAGGGAGAGGGGGGGAGGGAGAGAGAGAGAGTGAGAGAGAGAGAGAGAGATAGAGAGAGAGAACACAGTTACTCTGGCAGTCTTCGCAAGACTTGAACAAGAACTACCGGAGCAAGTTTGCTCCAGAATGTGTGATTGTCACTTCGTATAATCCACAGGAGTGGATTTTGGGATCTCTTGTGGGACCACTTACGTGTTAACCCTTGCCTGGGTATGTTGTGTGGTGACCTCTGGAAGACGGTATTCCTGTGACAGGTCGTTTTCGGTGATAATTCGTATGTGGATTTGGACCGATGACGGACAAGACCTACGGCGGCTGTTATCTCGTTTTCCCAGCGTGGAACCTGTGGAATACTTGGTACTTGCCTTCTCTCTCCAGTACAACGTCCATTGCAAATATCTCTTCCCCATCATTTATTCCGTGGATGACTGATCTTTCCTACTTTACCATCTCAAGACTCTGAGCCTTATTCCCCCATGCTCAATAGTTGGGAGTTATATTTACACATACACACCACAACATTGTGAACTTTTGTTTATCTTGGTTAAGTTACTATATTACAAGTAGTTACTAATAAAGATAGTGGTTTTAACATCAAAACCAGACTCCAGGTGTAATCTATTGCTGCTGGTTCGTTTCTTAAACGTTACATTTAGTAACACTGCTCAATACATTTGAGGAGATTGAACAGGGAATAAAAGAGTGAACATATGAGGAGCGTTTTATGACTCCCGGCCTGTACTCGTTAAGTTTAGAAAAATGAGGAAGAAATCATATTGAAACCAACCGAATATTGAACTAACACAGAACAGAGTGGAGACCTGGGGAGGCAGATGTGACAGTGGACAGTGTCTGTGTGTGTGTGTGTGTGTGTGTGTGTGTGTGTGTGTGTGTGTGTGTGTGTGTGTGTGTGTGTGTGTGTGTGTGTGTGTGTGTGTGTGTGTGTGTGTGTGTGTGTGTGTGTGTGTGTGTGTTTGTGTTCACAAGATCACGCGATTCTACACATGATTTAAACCAAATGAAGAGCCACATTGGCTCTTAATATGACAAGGCTTTCAATCCACGAATCATTTATGCGAACCTCTTGTGAACCCTCTCCAATGTCAGCACACCCTTTCTAAGATGAGATCTAAAACTGATCAGAATACTCCAAGTGAGGCCTCGCCAGTGCTTTAAGAAGCTTCAATATTACATCCATCGTTTTATATTCTCGTCCTCTCGAAGTGAATGTTAACACCGTATTTGCCTTCCTGACCACTGACTCAACCTGCAAATTAACCTTCATAGAATCTTGCGCAAGGACTCCTAACTTTCATTGCGCCTCATATTTTTTTTAATAATTTTCTGTCCATCAGGTATATAGTCTTCCCTTCTATTTATTTTAACAATGACTACACAGTTTTGACAATATATTCCATCTGCCACTTTTTGCCCATTCTTCTAATCTGTCTGACTCTTTCTGTAGCCTCGCTACTTCCTCAAAACTATCTGCCTCTCCATTTAACTTTCAAATATCCAGAAAACTTGTCCACAAAGATATCAATTCCGTCATCCAACTCATTGACATATAACGTGAAAAGAATCGGTCCCAACAGAGACCCTGTGGAACACCACTATTTACCGGCACCAACCAGAAATGGTTCCCTTTATTCTCCACGACTCCAACATCTCCCCAACTACTGCGGGCAGACTAACAGGCCTATAATTTCTTTTGTTCTTATTCTTTCCCTTCCTGAAGAGTGCAGGAATATTTCCAATTTTCCATTCCTTCTGACACATGCCAGAATCACTTGATTCCTGAAATACCATTACTAATTCCTTCAGCCACCTCTTTCAGAACCCTGCAGTGTACACCACCTGGTCCAGGTGATTGATCCACCTTCACACCTTTCATTTGCCCCTGAGAGTGAAAAGCCTCTGTTTGGGTGTGACTGGACCGATTGAATCTTTCAGTGAAACTCAGATCCGCAAGCCCTGGGAGCATCATCATAAAGATTCGCTGCAATTTTCAACCTCACTGATATTTTCCTGTTGATAGGTGACCAGAACTGCATACAATACACCAAGTGTATCCTCCCTAATGCCCGATACAACTTTAACTTCACATCACAACCTGTCTACTCAATAAGGTAATTACGGTGTCCATAGATCCCTGAAAGTTGCCTCACAGGTAGATAGCGTAGTTAAGAAAGCTTAGAGAGTGTAAGCTTTCATAAAACGGGGGATAGAGTTTAAGAGTCATGGGGTAATGATGCAGTTCTATAAAACTCTGGTTAGGCCACACCTGGAGTACTGTGTCCAGTTCTGGTCGCCTCACTATAGGGAGGATGTCGAAGCATTGGAAAGGGTACAGAGGTGATTTGCCAGGATGCTGCCTGGTTTTGAGAGTATAGATTACGATCAGAGATTAAGGGAGCTGGGCTTTACTCTTTGGAGAGAAGGAGGATGAGAGGAGACATGATAGAGTTAACAAGATATTGAGAGAAATAGATACAGTGGACAACCAGCAGCTCTTCCCCAGGGCACCACTGCTCAATACAAGAGGACATGGCTTTAAGGTAAGCGATGGGAAGTTCAAGGGGAATATTAGAAAAAAGTTTTCTTTTTACCCAGAAGGTGTTTGGTGCGTAGAATGCACTGCCTGAGTCTGTAGTGAAATTTAGTAGCCTACTAGAGAGGTATATGGAGGAATTTAAGGTGAGGACTTATACGGGAGGCAAGGTTTAAGGGTCGGCACAGAATTGTGGGCCAAAGGGCCTGTATTGAGCTATACTGTTCTATGTTTAAAATAGAAGAGGGAGCGGGTACCGGACCACTGGAAAATGATGCTGGAGAGGTGGGGCACGAGGTAATGCCGGGCGAACTGAGTAAGGATATTTAATCAGACATTTGGATAGGTACATGGATGGGAGGGGTATGAACAGCTCTGGTCCTGGAGAGGTGAGGCACGAGGTAATGCCGGGCGAACTGAGTAAGTATATTTAATCAGACATTTGGATAGGTACATTGGTGGGAGGGGTATGAACGGCTCTGGTCCTGGTGCAGGTCGATGAGACTAGGCCAGAAAACAGGAAAACTAGGCCAGAGAATTGGAAGTGCCAGAGGGTTCTTTACGATAATCGGAACTGCTTATTGTTGTGGGTTTCACTAAGTCTATATTCTATCGCTAAGAATCCTCTGCAGTAACTTGCCTACCCCAGACATGAGACTCACCAGTCTACATTACTCCAGTATTATCCATTCCAGTTCTTAAATAAGAGAATAACATTTATTGCCGCTCTCCGGGTATCTTCATTGTGGCTAGATACAACACAATCATGTTGGCAAAGTCCACTGTAATTTCATTCCCTGCCTCTCCGAATAATCTGAATTAAAACCCGGCAGGCTGTGCGGAAATAACCCCCGTTCACTGACTAAACACGACCTCCTTAGTGGTCCTGTACTTATACAAATTGAAAAGATATTGTGGATAAGAACAGGACGGGAAAGGTTTAGTCATTGACACTTACAGCAGGGAAAGGACCCTTCAGCCCATGTGTCCATGTGACAGCGACGTACATTCAAGCTAATTCCTGTCCCGGAGGAGATGGGTCAAACGCCGGCAGGTGGAATTAGTTTAGGTGGGCACCAGATTGGTATGGAAGAGTTGGGCCTAAGGGCCAATGTCAATTCTGAAAGGGAAGGAAGACGTTCAGTTCTGGTCAGAGTTATATACAAAATTATATTTTACGCTGGAAAACTGCATAAGAGATTCAGTATTTGGTGGGAGAGTTTGAGGTTCTTGTGCCATGGGATGAGATTGTTCTCTGGGCATACTGATGGATCTTGGGATCTTAATTTATAACTCCCGGAAATGGAGTACACACGATGGCGGGTTGTTCAAGGCGATGTAAGGCCTCCTTGTCTTTTGTAGTGGAAGCGCACAGTTCCAGTATCAGGTAGTTATTTTACGGTTTTGTAAATCTCTAGTTGAACAGCTTCTGGCATTCCACTGCTGGGAAAATGTGGAGGTTTTGAACGGTGATTAGAAGAGGTTTACGAGGACACGGCAGGGTAATGAGAGATTGGACAATCTGGAGATATTTTCTCGGTACTGGTAAAGGCTGAGGGAGGAGGGCCGAGGTTTATAGGAATCTGAGAGGCACAAACAGCGTAGACAGCCTGAGGAGCAAATGTCTAACACTAGAGGGCGTGCGTTTAAGGTGAACAGAGGAACACGACCTCATTAGTCCTTGTTTATGTACTATTTATTTAGTTTGTAATTCCGTGTACTTTTCTACCTTTTCCCGACACTGCTACAGTAGAACAATTCACTTATGCAATGTTAAACCTGTCTCAGAATGGTTCAGGGAGATGTGTGTTGCAACATTAGTAAAACATGAAACGCGAGTTCAATTGGATCAGAACAGCGCGGTGAGCGGAACGGCCTATTCCCCTGCGGTACTGTCCCATGCTGGTGAAATCACGGCCGGAGTACTGTGTGCATCTCGGGTCGCCGCCACAGGAAGGACGTGATTAACCTGGAAAGGAGCAGTAAGGACTAACGACTTTTGTTTCCTGGTCTGGAGGACTCGTATCCGAAGGAGACTGGATAGAGGCGGAGGGTGATGAAACACTGATTCCCCCCTCCGACATCACAGGTCCCACTTTTGAATGTGAATGGATCGTATGTGGGATCTGTAGTAGAAGTAATTCAGTCAATGTATAGGGGCATTAAAGTGTTTAATTTTATAGGGATATAGCTCCCCCCTGATCCTTCTAGTTATGAACCTATTTCGTTAACGTCTCATTTGCGTAAACTTATGGGACGTTTGTTAATCTAGCATTATGTTTTGGAAGAGAGAGGTGATGTATCCTTTTATCAGTGTGGGTTTAGGAAGGGTAGAATGACATTAAGTAGAGTGTTATGTTTGGAAGACGATACTGATACTGTTGAAGTGCTGTTAAATAAAGTTGTAATAGCAGTGTTTTTAATATTGAAAAGGCAGATGATATTTACGGAAGGAAGGGCTTTTGATTAAATTATGGACATCAGGAGGGGAGATTGTATCATCTTTTCTGAGTTTGTTTTAATTTGGACGGTCCCTGCAAGTAAAGGTAGGAAAGGTACATTCTCGTTTCTATGGGATCGAGAATGGTATCCCACAAGGCAGTGTTTGCAACTCTTTATTGTATAATATTTTGACTAATGCTGGTTTCTCAGAGAATACGTGGTTAAATTGCAATGTACAGTTGAAGGAGCTTTCTGCATTAGAGATAGAAATTTGAATTTAATTGTATGGAGGCTGCATTTAGCAATTAAAATATTTACACAATAGGCAAATAGCTTTCAGTAGCTAAACACAAGTTATGTGTTTTACAAACAGGACTAATGGACTTGCCATTGATCTGAAATTATGTGATCAAACTCTTGGAGACGAGTCCGTGCTGAGACTTCTAGTCGTGGGTGGATAATAAACCGACACGGAAGCACCATATCAGTAAAATAATTGATAAATATAAAGCAGCATTAAATATTCTCAGGTATCTATGTCTGTATTCTTGGGGTGCTACAGGAACATCTTTTTTGATCATTTATATTTGTTTAATTGGATCTGTTCTTGATTATGGATCGGCTTCATCTTCTACTTTAAAATGCTTCTGTGTGATTCAGAACACGGGATTTGAAATTGTGTTGTGGTGCAGTAGATTCGTGCCCTATCAGGCCTCACTGCTTGAAATTGTACAATCACCCTGACAACTGCGGCGGCTGAACTTGATGATAACATGGATTAATTTGATGGGGCAAGGAAAAGATCATCCTGTTAAAGGCGTGTTGGTGGACTGTGGCGACGTCACGAAGAGTGCTTTTAGTGTTGGCTGGCTGAGCTCTTATCACGCTCGGAATATGGGTTTGTTGGTTCATGCAATATGTCCCACTGTCGCGTTCTCGGTAACCCCGCCCTGTTTTACTAATGACTTCCGTTGATTTTTGGTTGGACAGTTTAATAATGTTTGAGGATGCTGTCATGTTGAGATTCTGTTAGCTCATCAGTATATTAAGGAAAATTATTATGATATGTGAACCATTCATCGTTAAACAGGTTCATCATTTTAACCATTTTTGCAGACGGATCGAAAGATAATTTGACTGGGAATGTTGGTGGAGCACTTTTTTTCTGACTGAATTGCAGAAAAGGATAGGGAAGTGACTGGCCTACCACTTATCAGAACATACGGCAAAATTGGTTGCCATCTGTTTTCGGCTTAGAGTGGGTGAAGGAAATTTGCCCAGATAAATTTGTAATTCATTCAGATTCCTTTCTGTTTTGATGAGTCTTAAAACAGGTGACTTCAGTAACAGGTGACGTCATGTCGTGTTGGTAAACATCATTCTCGGTCGTGTACGTTTTGTCATGATGAAACAGTTGAACACATTTTAATTCACTGTGAAGCATATCAGAAAGAAAATCAATTGGAGGCTCCAATACAGTCCTCGGGGGCTGTTAGATTTTATTTTAAAACTTTCTGAAGTAATGGGAGTGATTTTAATCTAATTCACAATATTGTGTTTCATTCCGTACGATCTCTGGGACTTTGGGGTAATTTACCCTTCAAATGGAAAAACAATGGAAGCGGCCTGGGTTTTATTTACCAATTCTCCGCACCACACTCCAGTCCAGATGGTGGTGGCATCAGCGCCTTGAAGAGGGAATGTCGACCGTCGTTTATTCAAATCCCGCCCTATTCCTTCACATTAACCAATCATTCAAGGGACAGCGGAGACTGCTGTGATAATATTGGAATAGCCAACTAGCATCGTACTATACGCCGCCGACATGGTGGAATGTCGGTCTGTGAGGATGGTAGAAGGGAATGGAAATAGATGCAAATATCCACTGACCAATGGGTTTGCGCCTTCCGGAGCAGTTCTTCGACTGACATCTTCCCGGTCCAATGAGATACTGATCCTCAGAGACGGTGCTTTGCCCCACCCCAGACACAAACTATGCTGATATCCCACAGCTGCCGGACGATGGGACAATCGGCCTGGGAATAACACCTGGGAAATCAGGTGGGGAACCTGAGGGGCTGGACAGGGACTGGAAACACTGCGGCCGCCTCCGGCTTGTACTCAGGACGCGGCTTTATTAATGAACTGAAGCACCGAGGTGACCGGATATTTCACCGCGCTGATCACCTGCTCCCTGAATTTCGACTGAGTCACCGCGTAAATAAATGTGTTCGTGCAGCAGCTGAAATTCTTCAGCAAAACACCGACGTACATAAAGATCCATTCAGAAACATTGAAATTGAATCCTTTTCCTGAGACCTGATAATAAATGAAATTTCAAACCGCCGTCATCCACAGGAGGATGAAGCTGCCGGAGAGGGTGAAGAGTAAAACCACAGACCTCCTCCTGCTCTCCATCTCCGGATCACTGCGGTTCTCCCCCTTGCTCTGACCCTTCAGCCCCTTACGGACCCGACTGGCCACTAAAATGTGTCTGACTGTCAGAGCGTTGAGCAGCAGGATCACAGCGAAAGGGAGGAACGGAACAAAAACCGTATCGAGCCAGTCATATCCCACCCACCCGGGGTCAGTGAAATAATTGTCCTTGGTAATACAGAACCACGGTACATTATTGATGATCACTGCGGGTTCGCGCGTGAAGTATCGGGGAACGTTTCTCAGACAGGTCAGTACGCCGGTTGTTGTTAGAACCACAGCCGCAGTTTTCCCGGTGCAATATTTTGTTTTCAGCTTCTGGCAGCAAATGGCGACAAACCGATCAACGGTGAAAGTGACGGTGAACCAGACAGAACATTGTATGGCTGTGAACCTCAATACAGTGATAACACTGCACACAGGGGTGATGTCCAGAAAACTCCACCGGAAATAATACCAACTGATTTCAAATAGAATGATCTCGGTAACAACCGTCAGCAGATCGGCCGCTGCCATGGCCACCAGGTAGCGAGTGGTGCAGGTAGAGAGGCCGCATTTTCCCCTGGACAGGATCACAATCGCCAGTAAATTTACTGGAAAGAGAGAGAGAGAAAGAACATCCACTGTACATGACTGAACACATTCTGCGGAAATTTACAACGGATCGGTTTTCATCTGAAGATCAGGAGTGCTAGAGTCTGAACCGTTGCTAATTCAACATCAGACAGCGGTCACAGTGTCTCAAACTTGCCCTCTTCAATGTGGAGTTAAGACGCTGTGTGGGCAAACTTCGGCGATAAAAACGAACTGCACGAACTACACAATCGGTGCTGATCCCGATTCCAGTCGCTGATGGAGCCGGTTTCACTGATTTAACCGTGACTGACCAGGTCTCTGGAAACTCAGCATCTGTCGGCGCCGAGAAGCGATACAGAAGGGAGCAACGCACATAAAATACTGGAGGAATTGAGCAGGTCAGGCAGCTACCATGGAATTGAACAAACTCTAGTTTCGGTCCGAGATCCCTCGTCTGGACGAATCGGGGCCCCGATTCCCGACGGATCTCAGAGGGAAAGCAAAGACAAGCTAGTAACCTGAGGCTGAGTTAATGGATTAATTCTACAGCGCAGTTCAGTTCGATATCACACGTTAGCAGATCCGTCAACACTGGTTCAGGTGATCAGACCCAATCATTGACCAACAGACAGTAGGATCGGACTGTGACAGACTTCGTAACGAGACGTAAAACACAGGACCAGGGGTTCTCTCTGATCAATAGCTCAGGAACTGGGAACTTCACGATGTAAAACCCTCCGAGGTACAACTTCCCTGGAAGGTGCTGCCCCCACCACTGGGAAAATTCCCATTTAAACCCACCCTGTCACACCTTTCTATGGAGCTGCCTGTACCCAGCAATGGGACTGCTCTGGAAAAGGCTCCACTGAAATCCTCCCCGTCACACCCTCCCGGAGAGCTGCTTGTCCCCAGCACTGGAGCAACTCTGTACAACGTCCCGTTAAAGGCAAGAACAACGTTCGAGTCGGTCCCGTGAGTTAGAGGAGAGGCAGAGGTTTAGTTCCGCTTGTCGTTAAATATGAAATATCAGAATGTTGAACTGACAGGATCGACACCTCTGACGGAGATGTACACAATGATCATCAAGTTAAAAGCTTGTTAAATGATCATAAACAGCATCACACCAGTAAACACTCAGAAATACCGAACATGAATTGCTCTGCTCACTCACCAGGAACTCCAACGACGGCGATGAACACGAACAATATTTTCTGCACACTCAGGTACCTGTCGAACATTGCAGACATTGTCTCTGCCCAATGATCCGTCTGTGCCACAGGTGATCTCTCGGAATGACATGTCGAGGCAGCACTTGCCTGGGGTATTTAAAACCATTTAGCGACTCCACAGGGACAGGTTTCAACAGATTTAAAAATAAACATGTTGTAATTATTTACAAACCATTTACGTCAGACTCGTGAAATCCCCGCGGTGACAGAATGTGATTAAATTAAAGATTTAATATTTAGACCGTTTGTAGGAGATAGTTTGTCCCAACAAAGGTGACTGAACCTGACAGGTATCTTATCAATTAATTGTGCTTCCACTGTAAATATGAACTTCAAAGGAACCTGTCACAGCGGTGCGGACACGGCCAGAGTGCGCAGCGAGAGACACTGAAGCAGTTCGACAGCGCACAGACTTCAACGCCAACAATGTCAAAGGGAAAAGCAAACAAAAACGCTCGGCCAAACAGGCCGTGAACTAAAACTCTCAAATGGAAAACGAAGCCTACACTGCGGCTGAAAAGGACAAGTGAGAATTAAACGAAGATCGCTAGTCTTCAGATTCAGGTGACTCAACAGTCCAATTTCACAGGCAAGGATGAAAGGGAAGTGTTGTTGTGTCCTAGGTTCAAGTCCGGACAAAAACTACGACGGGGCGAATGCAGTTAAATCCGATCACAATGAAATAATAATTGGCTGCCACGTGCATATTCGCGAGCGCAATTTCCGAATCTGCCGCGCTGCTGAATCCGTGGTTGTGACAGAAGCTTTTGTCAGACACTGAATATTGAAGTAAATTGTGACATTCTAGCTTGTGAAATTATATTGAATCACCAACTGTTAGCATTCTCCTCAAGAATATAAACTCTCCATGCAGTTTGTGCTTGGCGCATTCTAATGAGAGGGTCCCCAAGAAACTGTCTGTCTGTGGTGATGAATAAACACTGGTGGTGGACTTTAGGAGATCTAGGCCTCATATGGAGCCAGTGATCATTAATGGAGAATGTGTGGAGCAGGTTAAGACCTACAAGTATCTGGGAGTACAGTTGGACGAGAAGCTAGACTGGACTGCCAACACAGATGCCTTGTGCAGGAAGGCACAGAGTCGACTGTACTTCCTTAGAAGGTTGGCGTCATTCAATGTCTGCAGTGAGATGCTGATGATGTTCTATAGGTCAGTTGTTGAGAGCGCCCTCTTCTTTGTGGTGGCGTGTTGGGGAGGAAGCATTAAGAAGAAGGACGCCTCACGTCTTAATAAGCTGATAAGGAAGGCGGGCTCTGTCGTGGGCAAGTACTGGAGAGTTTAACATCGGTAGCTGAGCGAAGGGCGCTGAGTAGGCTACGGTCAATTATGGAAAACCCTGAACATCCTCTACATAGCACCATCCAGAGACAGAGAAGCAGTTTCAGCGACAGGTTACTGTCGATGCAATGCTCCTCAGACAGGATGAAGAGGTCAATACTCCCCAATGCCATTAGGCTTTACAATTCAACTGCCAGGACTTAAGAACTTTTTTTTTTTAAAGCTATTATTAATGCTTTTTGAGTTAGTGATTTAGATGCATATCATATTATTACTGAGTTAAGTATTGTATGTAAGGAGTTTTTGCTACAACAGAAGTGTTGGGATGACATTGGAAAAAAATGTTGAATTTCCCCATGGGGATGAATAAAGTATCTATCTATCTATCTATCTATCTAGTTTCCTCAGTGACTGTCACAGGCAGAAAATCAGGGAGCTCGTCCGGGTCCACCCCTAACCCTAATGCATGGCCAACAAACTCAACAGTCTAGTGGTAGGGGTGAGTGTGTTCTAATCATCTCACCCCGTATGTGTCCAAGAGCTGCGGATAGTGTGGAGAGCTGTCAGCGGGGACATTGATAGGATGCAAAACTTTGCTGAGCAGTGGCAGATGGAGTTCAAACCAGATAAGTGTGAGGTGGTTCATTTTATTAGGTCAAGTATGATGGCGGATATAATATTAATTGAAAGTCTGTTGACAGTGTGAAGGATCAGAGGGATCTTGGCGTCCGAGTCCAAAGGACACTCAAAGCTGCTCCGCAGGGTTGACTCTGTGGTCAAGAAGGCAAGTGGTGCATTGGCCTTAATCATCCGTGAGACTGAGTTTAGGAACTGTGAGGTACTGTTGCAGTTATATAGGACCCTAATCAGACCCCACTTGGAGTACTGTGCTCAGATCTGGTCGCCTCACTACAGGAAGGATGTGGAAAATGGCTGCCTGAACCATAAAAAATATAAGAACAGAGGTCAAAATTCAAAACAGCTTCATGATTATTGTATGAGCAAATGAGACAATCTTGACGTACAGAAAAGCTGGATGAACTAAGCAGGTCGGGCAGCATCCGTTGAAAGGAGCAGTCAACGAAGGGTCAGGCCGAAGGCCCAGCAGACTGAGCTCACAACCCGCTCTTGTGTTTCAGAGAGATATTTACTAATTGAAATGTACGACTTAAAAGGTGCAAAGTAAACTTATTATGAAAGTATACGCATGTCACCATGTATAATCCTGGGATTGATTATATTGTAAATTCAGTAAACTCAAGAACCATTATACGATGAATGAAAGATCGCCCCCAACAGACAAACAAAACAACCATGTGCAAAAGACAACAAAATTCAAATACAAAAGAATAAAACTGATAAATAACCCAGAAATAAACGTCAAGAACATGAGATGAAGAGTTGTTGATTGTGTACATCGGTTGTGGGAATAGTTTAGTGATGGGGCAAGCTAATTTGAGTAAAATTATCCCCTCTCGTTCAGGACCTGTTGGTTGAGTGTAATAACTGTTCCTGAACCTGGGGTTGAGGCTCCTGAGGCTCATGCACCTTCTTCCTGATGGCAGCATTGAGAAGAGAGCATGGCCTGGGTGGTGGGGGTTCATTGATGATGGATGCTGATTTCCTGCGACAGCACTCCGCAGAGATGTGCTCAGTTGTGAGGAGAGTTTTACCCGTGATGTGCTGGGCCATATCCACTATTTCTAGTCGGATTTTCCTTTCAAGGGCTTTGGTGTTTCCATACCAGGCCATGATGCAACTACTGAACATGCTCCCCACCACACATCTGTCGAAGTTTATCAGGGTTTTAGATGTCATTCTGAATCCACACAAGCTTCTAAGCGGAGGACAGACAGTTCCTGCTTTCTTGTAATTGCACTTGTGTCCCGGGCTCGGGACAGATCCTCTGAAATGTTAATATTGTGGAATTAAAGTTGCTGAACGTCTCCACCTTTGATCCCCGATGAGGATTGCCTCATGAGTTCCTGTTTCCTCCTCCAAAGTCCAGAACCAGTTCATTGCTCTTGCTCTCATTGAATGGGAGGCTGCTCTTGGACCATAAGACCATGAGAGACAGAAGCAGAATTAGGCCATTTGGCCCATTAAAACTGCTCTACCACTTCATCATTGTAAATCCATTTTCCCTCACAGCCCCATTTTCCTGCCTTCGCCGCGTATCCTTTCATGCCCTGACCGATCGAAAGTCCATCAACCTCTGCCTTAGCAAAAGGAAAAGCAGCGTCCGTCATCAAGGCAAGATGAGGTGCGGCACCTCCCACTCCATACCCATCCATTTCTGTCCTTCCCCCCTCTCTTGCCTACAAACCTCGCTTTCACTCCCAACCATTCTCTTCTCCCCCTCTCAGCTTTCTGAGCTCTCTCTCCCCTCTCTCTCACAATCTCCTTCCCTCTTCCACACTCGCCCACTCTCTCCCAGCTTTCTGCTTCACTCTTTCCTCCCCAGTATACCCCATTCTCCTATTGAACCCCTCTCTCCCCACGTTTTTTCTTTCACTCTCACCCCTCTCTTCCCTCCCTCTCCCCTTCCCTTTTCCCCTTTCTCCACCCCTCTCCAGTCTCCCCCACTCTCCCCTCACCCCCTTACCCCCTCTACACCCCCTCTCTCAGATCAATGATTCTCTGCTCTGTTTACACTTGTTTAGTAGATTGTTCGTATCACTTGTTTCGTCATCAATTCCTTCGCTCTTTGTTTTAGACTTGGGATTGTGTTTTTCATTATATATTGTACTTCTCACTTACTGTAATCCAACAAAACAATCCCGCAGCATCCTCGGAAAGTTCCCACTCCACACTAATCGAATCCTCTCATCTTGCTGATCTCGGTCCGACACGTCCACTCTTTATTATTTTCCATAGAGGTTGCCTGACCTGCTGAGTTCCTCCAGCATTTTGTGTGTGTTGTTCTCCGTTACACCTCCTCCTCTCTGTCCGTTTCTTTTCCCATTTCCTGCACCTTTCTCCCTTCCTCCATTCTTACCCATCTCTCCTATGCGCACTCACTCCCTCTGTCCCTCTCTCATCCCGACTGTTCATTGCAGTCTCTCTGTCTCCCCCTTCATCTCTCTCTCTCTCCCTCTCTCTCTCTCACACACACACACACACACACACACACACAAACCTCTCCCCTCTGTTACTCTCACAATCACTCCCACACTCTCCTCCATTCCAGCCCTCTCCATCTCTCTCGCCTCCACGATAGTCCACGCCTTCTTTTCTCTCTCTCTCCTTCCCTCCCTCTCTATCCCACCCCTGTTCCGCTCTTCTGCTCTCCTTTGCCCAAATTTCACGTAAAATTGTTCTCCCTCTCTGCCTCCCCACCCTCTATCGCTGATCACGTTCTTACCCTCCACCTTCTTCCACCTTCTCTCGGTGCCTCTCTTCACCCTCTATCACGGCACCCCACTCGCTCATCCCACTCTCACCCTCTTCAACCTACTTTTCCGCACTCTCCCATTCTCCCCCCTATAGTCTACCCCTTTGTCTCTTAACATCTCTCTCCCTCACTCTCTTTCTCTCCTCACCACTGTCCACATCTGTACTTCGGCCACGGAGAGAGGGGAAAGAGTTAGACGGAGATGGAGAGGGAGGAGTGAAACTGACCGAGTCAGCAATTGATTGTATCGGCATTGGCTTCGTTCAGTGACCCCAGCTCCGCCTTTCTCCCAGACTGCATATCCTTCCCTCCTTCCGTGCCTTTATAGTACACTGACAGAGAGAGAGGGGGGGGGGGGAGAGGGGAGAGAGAGAGAGAGAGAGAGAGAGAGAGAGAGAGAGAGAGAGAGAGAGAGAGAGAGAGAGAGAGAGAGAGAGAGAGAGAGGGGAGACAGAGAAAGAAGGGGAGACAGTGAGAGAGATAAATAGGGAGAGAGACAGAGACAGACACAGAGAGAGGAACAGTGAGAGGGAGATGGAGAGAGACAGGGAGAGGAACAAAGAGAGAGAGAGGGAGAGGAACAGAGAGTGAGAGAGACAGAGCGCGAATAAGGAACAGAGAGAGAGTGAGACAGAGAGAGAGAGTCAGAGAGAGTGAGAGGGAGACAGAGAGAGGGGGAGAGAGAGTGAGAGAGAGAGACAGACGGGCAGAGAGAAGGGGAGAGAGAGGGACAGAGTGATAGAGAGAGGGAGAGGGAGAGAGAGGAGGAGAGAGTGATGGGGAGGGAGGGAGGAAGAGAGATGAGGAGGGAGAGAAGGGGAGAGGGAGGGAGACAGCGGAGAGAGAGAGTTGAAGAAAGAGAGGGAGGGGGAGACAGAGAGAGGGGAAGAGGGGAGAGAGAGGAGGGGAGTGAGAGAGGGGGACGGATAGGGAGAGGAGTTGGAGAGGGTGAGAGTGAACTTCCTCTCCTGTCTGGTTCCATTTAGTCCTGTTTCTCCATCTTCCCGGTATCTCCTGCTTCTCAACTTCCCCCGAGCTCTTAACCCGTTCTATCTCTCCTCCTTCTACACACTCACTTCTCCCCACATCTCATCATCCCTTAGTCTCCCTCCTCCCTCGCCCCCTTCCCAATTCCCTCAACTGTTTCTCCCTCTTCCCAATGGACTGATACTTCCCTTCGTCCTCTCCCTCCCTCTCCGCTGAGGGTTTGACAATGAATCAGAGTCACCGGAAGTTGAGTAGATCCGTGTCCTGCAGAAGTGACAGCAGATAAACCCTTTCGGCTGGATGAGGAGGGAACGGGAGGAATATGTTTCATATGAGTGATTCGGGGGAAAGCGCGTAAATAGACCCTTCAGTCCGTCTGGACAGTTCCACCCATGTTCACAGAGCCAGTGCTGTTTTGCACACGGTTGGAATTTACTCCTGTAAACCTTCTCCACCCGCGTGTCGGGTCGGCGTTGGAGAGCTTTGTGACCTGGTATCAACACTCCCCACCCCCTCCATTTCACCAACACAATAGAGCTGGTTACTGACAACAGGAAGTCAGCCGGGGCGATGCAGACATTCCTGTTTACATCAACGGCAGAGGATAAGGGGGTTGAGAGCTCCAGTCTCCTGAGAGTGAACACCACTAACAGCTGTCCTTGTCCAGCCACAAGGACACTATCGCCAAGAAACCTCAGCGGCATCTCTGCTTCTTCGAGAGGCTGAAGAAAGTCGGCGCCTCCTGGACGACCATCATCTATTTTTACAGAACACATCCTGTGCGGAAACTAGTCGTGTTGTCACGGCAACAGCACTGGCCACCACCGGAAACACTGCAGAGAGCTGTGAACAAGTTCAGTACATCATGGAAACTGTGGACACTGTTTACACATCTCTCTGCCTCAATAAAACAGTCCACGTTATCAAAGACTCCACACACGTCGAACATTGAGACTTCCTGAGAGATGGACCACTAACTTCACAATCTCCCTAATGCAGTGTCGTGATTAATTGGTCTGTATGATTCGTTAAGTTAATTAGTTGTCCCCCTACATTTCGCGACCCCGCACTCCCAGTCTCGAGATGATGAATTGATCTTTATGGACGGGATGCGAATCAAAAGTTATCACTGTACCTTGATTCATTGAAAGCAAATGTCCCAATTTATGCTCACCTCTCCTCTCCTCTCTCTCCCCCTTCTCTCTCTCTGCCTGTCACTCTCTGCCTCTCGTCTCTCTCTTCTCTCTCCCTCTCTCGCCTCTCTTACATACTCACTTACCCTCGCTCTTCCCCCTTCTCCAGACTCCTCCGCCGCCTATTCTGCAGCACACTAAACGGAAACAAACAGGTCTATCCTGGAAACCACATGCCTTTATCTTCTGAGAGAACATTGAATCTTTCCAACCGACGAGAAGTTATACAACATCTGTATTCCACTGAGTGTGTAAAACCGTCATCACAGTGCGGGGTGGGGGAGGGGGTGCTGGTCTGGACGGGTGGGTGGCGGAGACAGCAAGCTACAGGAAAGGGGGAATTGGGGAGCAAACGAGAGGCAAGCGAAAGGTTAGGCATAAACGGAGTAAGAGACAATAAGTGAAAGATGCAGGTTAGTGACTGTGTAGGGAAGAATGTTTGGAGGAAAGAGGGGGAGGGTGCAAAAGAGAACGGATGAGGGAAAGTGGAGATAGAGAAATTGAGGAAAAGTATCTGTAAAGAGAGAGAGAGTGAGAGACAGAGTTACGGGAGAGAGAGGGAAAAAGAGAGAGAGGGGGAGGAAGGGAGAGAGAGAGGACTGTGGAGAATCTGGGAAGGAGTTTGGAAGACGGTGAGCGGAACAAGGAGTGAGAACTGAGGAAAAAAAGAGAAAGGGGGGCAGAGAGTGATAGATTCGGGATCCGAGATAAACTGCGACGGGGAAGAGAGGGTAACAGGGAAGGGAAGGGCGAGAAAGGATTAAGGGGAACGGAAAGAGGCGCAGAGAGAGTGGAAGCGTTGAAGAAGAGGCGAATATAGGTGAAGGGAGAGGAGAGTAGGTGGAAGTGGGAGACAGAGTGTGGGAAAGAGACAGTGGGAGACAAGAGATGGAGAGAGACGGTGAGGGAACATGGACAGAAAGTGGAGATAGTGGAAAGTGGTGCAAATGGGGAAGGGGTGCGGACAGAGTTTGAGACAAAGTGGATGAAGTGGCGATTTTTTGGATGCGGGATGAAGGACAGTAGGATGATGGAGATAACGTGTTTGTGTGTATGTGTGTGTGTGAAAGAGAGGGAGGAAGAAACGCGGGGAACGAGCGATACAGAATGGAGCAAAGGATGGGGAGGGGGACAGAGAAAGTCAATGTGGGGTGGGGAAAGACGGGGAAAGACACGACCTCATGGAGTACCGGGGCACAGATAAACATTGATAGACAGGGCGGTGACGTGGTACAGGAGTCACGGACGTTACCTAACAGTAGTACGGGCCGTCACGTGACCGCACTGGGAGTGTTGTGTGCGGTTCCGGTCTCCCAGCAACAGGACGGCTGTGAGAAAGCCAGAGAGGGCGCAGTAAAAATTCACCGACAACCGAGTGATACGGCAGAGGAAGAGGCCCCGAACTCCGCGATGTTCTGCCGAAATAATTAATCCAACGAAACCTAATATTAATCCATTTTTCCTGGACAATGTCCGGATCCCTCCGTTCCCTGCACGTGTCTGTGAAAAAGCCTCTTTAAAACCCTTGTGGTATCGAACCCGCCAGTAGCCGCAGCGGAACATTCCAGGCACGCAGCGCGCTCTGTGTAAAAAAGAAACTTCTGCCGCACATCGTCCTTGAACTGTCCCACACTCACCTTGAAATCACGTCCTCTGGTAATTGAGATATTCTCCTGGTGAACAAACGATGCCGGTTCTCTTCTCTCAGATCTCTACTCAGCCTCAGTCTGCCTCTGGTCTCCCCTCAGCCCCCATCGCTACAGAGGAAACAACTGAAGCCTCTCTAACCTTTCATTCCCTCTGATCCATGAGGCAACCCCTCCATTTCCAGAACATTAACTCCCACCCGATCCTCCCTCCGCAGTAACAGGGCTAGAGTTCCTCCTGTTGTCAACCAACGACCAGCGGTTCTGTGGTGGCGATAGAGTCACCCGGATGGTGAGATTTGTCCAGGTGCCAGGGACAGGGATGACTCCGATCAGGTCCCTGGCATTCTAAAGGGGGAGGGCGAGCAAACAGACTTGTTGGTAAATATTGGCACCAATGACAGGTAGAAAATGTCAGCAGGCCCTGAAAAGAAATTTTGTGAGTTAGGTAAGGGGTTTGGGAACCGATGTGCTACCGCCGAGGATGAGGTAGTTGGTTTGTAGACAGAGACAGTATGTTGTGAGACTGCTGGCAATGAGAGGCTGCTGATAGGGCAACCTGGCAGTCGACAGGATGAGTTGCAATGGAAAAGACGCACAGAATCTAAAAGGCTGAACACAGGACTGAAGGTATTACACGAGGAATTTTGCAGATGCTGGAAATTCAAACAACACACACAAAATGCTGGTGGAACACAGCAGGCCAGGCAGTATCTATAAGAGATGCACTGTCGACGTTTCGGGCCGAGACCCTTTGTCAAGACTAACTGAAAAGGAGAGATGCTAAGGGGTTTGAAAGTAGTGGGGGGAGGGGGAAATGCAAAATGATATGAGAAGACCGGAGGGGGTGGGATGAAGCTATAAGAGCTGGAAAGGTGATTGGCGAAGGTGATACAGAGCTGGAGAAGGGAAAGGATCATGGGATGGGAGGCCTTGGGAAAAAGAAAGTGGGGAAGCACCAGAGGGTGATGGAGAACACCAGAGAGAGAGAGAGAGAGAGAGAAAAAAACAAACAACTAAATAAGTCAGGGATGGGGTAAAAGGGTAAGAGGGGCATTAACGGAAGTTGGAGAAGTCAATGTTCATGCCAACAGGTTGGAGGCTACCCAGCCGGTGTATAAGGTGTTGTTCCTCCAACCAGAGTGTGGATTCATTTTGACATAGAGGAGGCCATGGATAGACATATCGGAATGGGAATGGGAAGTGGAATTAAAATGTGTGGCCACTGGGGGATCCTGCTTTCTCTGGCGGACCGAGCGTAGGTGTTCAGCGAAACGGTCTCCCAGTCTGCGTCGGGTCTCACCAATATATAAAAGGCCACATCGGGAGCACCGGACGCAGTAAACCACACCAGCCAACTCACAGGTGAAGTGTCGCCTCACCTGGAAGGACTGTCTGGGGCCCTGAATGGTGGTGAGGGAGGAAGTGTAAGGGCAGACATAGCACTTGTTCCGCTTGCAAGGAGTGAGATCGGTGGGAAGGGATGGTGGGGTGGGGGGGGGGGGTGAGTGGACAAGGGAGTCGCATAGGAAGCGAACCCTGCGGAAAGCAGAAAGAGGGGGAAGGGAAAGATATGCTTGGTAGTGGGATCCCGTTGGAGGTGGCGGAAGTTACGGAGAATTATACGTTGGATCTGGAGGCTGGTGGGATGGTAGGTGAGTACAAGGGGAACCCTATCCCGAGTAGGGTGGAGGGCAGATGGGGTGAGGGGAAATGTGCGGGAAATGGGAGAGATACGTTTCAGAACAGAGTTGATGGTGGAAGAAGGGAAGCCCCTTTGTTTAAAAAAAGAAAGACATCTCCTTCGTCCTGGAATGAAAAGCAGATGCGGTGGAGACGGAGGAATTGTGAGAAGGGGATAACATTTTTGCAAGAGGCAGGGAGCAAAGAGGAATAGTCCAGGTAGATGTTAGAGTCTGTAGGCTTATAGTAGATATCAGTAGATAGGCCGTCTCCAGAAATGGAGACAGAAAGATCAAGAAAGGGAAGGGATGTGTCGGAAATGGACCAGGTAAATTTGAGGGCAGGGTGAAAGTTGGAGGCAAAGTTAATGAAGTCAACGAGCTCAGCATGCGTGCAGGAGGCAGCGCCAATGCAGTCGTCGATGTAGCGAAGGAAAAGAGGGAGACGGATGCCCGTATAGACTTGGAACATAGGCTGTTCCACAAAGCCAACAAATAGGCAGGCATAACTGGGACCCATGCGGGTGGTCATGGCTACACCCTTGGTTTGGTGGAAGCGGGAGAAACCAAAGGAGAAATTATTGAGAGTAAGAACTAATTCCGCTGGACGGAGGAGAGTGGTGGTAGAGGGGAATTGGTTAGGTCTGGAATCCAAAAAGAAACGAAGAGCTTTGAGACCGTCCGGGTGGAGGATGGAGGTTTATAGGGACTGGACGTCCATGGTGAAAATAAGGCGGTGGGGTCCAGGGAACTTAAAATCATTGGAAAAATTCAAAGCGTGAGAAGTGTCACGAACATAGGTGGGAAGAGATTGAACAAGGGGGTATAAGGCAGTGTCAAGGTATGCAGAAATGAGTTCGGTGGGGCAGGAGCAAGCTGAGACAATAGGTCTACCTGGACAGGCAGGTTTGTGGATGTTGGGTAGGAGGTAGAAACGGGAAGTGCGGGGTGTGGGAACTATGAGGTTGGTGACAGTGGATGGGAGATCCCCAGAGCTGATAAGGTTGGTGATGGTTTAGGAGACAGTAACCTGGTGCTCCTTAGTGGGGTCATGATCAAGGGGTAAAAAAGAGGAGGTATCAGAGAGTTGTCGCTGTGCCTCGGCCAGGTAGAGGTCAGTACGCCAGACAGCAATAGCTCCCCTCTTATCAGAGGGTCTTATAGTGAGGTTGGGATTGGTGCGGAGGGAGCGGAGAGCAGAGCGTTCGGAAGGAGTTAGGTTGGAATTGGAACAGGATGTGGTGCAGTCAAAACGGTTGATATCCCGTCGGCGACTAGCAATAAAGAGATCCAGGGCAGGCAGAAGAACAGAGCGGGGTGTCCATGAAGAGAAGGAGGGTTGAAGACGGGAGAAGGGGTCATCGGTGGGGGTAGGAGAGTCCTTGCCAAAGATAGATAGATAGATAGATAGATAGATAGATACTTTATTCATCCCCATGGGGAAATTCAACATTTTTTCCAATGTCCCATACACTTGTTGTACATACAATACTTAACTCAGTAATAATATGATATGCATCTAAATCACTAACTCAAAAAGCATTAATAATAGCTTTAAAAAAAAAGTTCTTAAGTCCTGGCAGTTGAATTGTAAAGCCTAATGGCATTGGGGAGTATTGACCTCTTCATCCTGTCTGAGGAGCATTGCATCGACAGTAACCTGTCGCTGAAACTGCTTCTCTGTCTCTGGATGGTGCTATGTAGAGGATGTTCAGGGTTTTCCATAATTGACCGTAGCCTACTCAGCGCCCTTCGCTCAGCTACCGATGTTAAACTCTCCAGTACTTTGCCCACGACAGAGCCCGCCTTCCTTATCAGCTTATTAAGACGTGAGGCGTCCTTCTTCTTAATGCTTCCTCCCCAACACGCCACCACAAAGAAGAGGGCGCTCTCAACAACTGACCTATAGAACATCATCAGCATCTCACTGCAGACATTGAATGACGCCAACCTTCTAAGGAAGTACAGTCGACTCTGTGCCTTCCTGCACAAGGCATCTGTGTTGGCAGTCCAGTCTAGCTTCTCGTCCAACTGTACTCCCAGATACTTGTAGGTCTTAACCTGCTCCACACATTCTCCATTAATGATCACTGGCTCCATATGAGGCCTAGATCTCCTAAAGTCCACCACCATCTCCTTGGTCTTGGTGACATTGAGACGCAGGTAGTTTGAGTTGCACCATATCACAAAGAAGTAAGCTCGGAGACGGAGCAGGTGGAAGATGAGTTCATCATCATGGCGAACGCGGAACTCGCTGAGGTGTGGGTGAAGAGGGATAAAGCTGAGGCCCTTACTGAGGACAGAGTGCTCTGCCTCAGAGAGTTGAAGGTCGGAGGGAATGGTAAAGACCCGGCACGGATGAGAGACGGGATCAGAGGGGTGAGTGACACTGGTAGTGTCAGTGGAGAGGAAAGGGTTAGGGTGAGAGGAAGCTGACGATGGGATCTGAGAGAGAGTGGATTGCAGAGTAGTTGTGGGGGAAGGGGAAAACGGCCTTTAATAAAGCCCGTTTGATTCATAGAGATGATTTTAATTAAAATATTTTCAGGATCAAGTGATCGAAAATGGTGGAGATGAACAATAATAACAATAATCCGGGATTCCATAATGGGGGTAAAAAAAGAAAAAAAAAACCCAGATTACAAAGCCCGGAAAAAAAGTCGATGTCTATCGACGCAAGCCCCAGGAAAAGCATCGATGCTGTTATAGCTCCGCCTACGTGAATTTAAAAAACAGTAATCTCTGTCTCCCTCTCCCGGACATAAATCTCATTACAGTCGACATATATGATAGATAGATAGATAGATAGATAGATAGATAGATAGATAGATAGATAGATAGATAGATAGATACTTTATTCATCCCCATGGGGAAATTCAACATTTTTTCCAATGTCCCATACACTTGTTGTAGCAAAAACTCATTACATACAATACAATACTTAACTCAGTAATAATATGATATGCATCTAAATCACTAGCTCAAAAAGCATTAATAATAGCTTTAAAAAGTTCTTAAGTCCTGGCAGTTGAATTGTAAAGCCTAATGGCATTGGGGAGTATTGACCTCTTCATCCTGTCTGAGGAGCATTGCATCGACAGTAACCTGTCGCTGAAACTGCTTCTCTGTCTCTGGATGGTGCTATGTAGAGGATGTTCAGGGTTTTCCATAATTGACCGTAGCCTACTCAGCGCCCTTCGCTCAGCTACCGATGTTAAACTCTCCAGTACTTTGCCCACGACAGAGCCCGCCTTCCTTATCAGCTTATTAAGACGTGAGGCGTCCTTCTTCTTAATGCTTCCTCCCCAACACGCCACCACAAAGAAGAGGGCGCTCTCAACAACTGACCTATAGAACATCTTCAGCATCTCACTGCAGACATTGAATGACGCCAACCTTCTAAGGAAGTACAGTCGACTCTGTGCCTTCCTGCACAAGGCATCTGTGTTGGCAGTCCAGTCTAGCTTCTCATCCAACTGTACTCCTATCTCAGTATCGTTAACTTGAAAGGATACTGTTTTTCCTATAAAACAAAACGACCTTCAATTTGAAAGTAACCTTCATAGTATTAGATAAGGGAAGAAAAACAGATCCAAAACAATTCTTAAATATTTGCACAAAAGAAAACAATCGCCATCTTTAAAATATCCAATCTATTTTTAAAACATAAGAAAAAACAAATAATTACTTAAAAGATCTTCAATAAAGCATACGGAATAAAAACAAACAATTAATTCATTTAAATGCTGCAAAAAGAAAAAAAAAGTTATAGATAGTACAAACTTAACTACAGCCTATTAGCAGTTCTCCCACTATATCTTCTGAGGTTAAAACCGTCCAAACCAGTCGTTTTCAGAAATAAAAAAGAATTTTAAGCTAAAAACTTTCTGTGACACCCAGATCTTCCAGTCTTATCAGTCTTTACACCGCGAGACTCAAGCCATTATAAATCATTCAAACTTCAGGTTTCAGACTCGTCGTGGTTGAAATATTTGCACAAAAGGAAAAACAATCACCATCTTTGAAATATCCAGTCTTTCTTTAAAACGTAAAGAAATCCAAGCAATTACTTAACAAAAAAACTTTAGAAAAGCATACAGAACAAAAAAAAAACAGTTGTTTTTTTTAAATGCTGCAGAGAAAACAAAACTAGATGGTTC
This sequence comes from Hemitrygon akajei, assembly GCF_048418815.1. Lineage (NCBI taxonomy): Eukaryota > Metazoa > Chordata > Chondrichthyes > Myliobatiformes > Dasyatidae > Hemitrygon > Hemitrygon akajei. The sequence continues at coordinate 2,856,077 of NW_027331956.1, forward strand.
AGAATTATCTAGAGTCTTTCAACAGTTCTCCCGCTATATCTTTGAAGGTTAAAACCATCCGAACCAGTCTTTTTCGAAGCTAAGAATATATTTTAAGGTAAAAACTTTCTATTACCATCAAGTCTTCCAATTTCATCGCTTTACACCACGAGACAGTCAAATTATTATAAATTATTCAAACTTCAGATTCGTCATCGGACTCGTCAGACAAAGATTTAATAAAACGCAATGCCTCGGCTGGATTATCAAAAATACGAACTCCAGAATTTTTAACAAAAAGCCTTAATTTGGCTGGCTATTGTAATAATGCAATAGTCCCTGTCTCTAAGACGGAGAAAACGCACAACGACATGACTGTTTTTACCTTCATCAAAAGGTTATAAAGCACCCGTTCTGTGAGCCGATTCAAGCTCCGGGGGTTGCGAACAAACCTCCGGAAATAAAGACCGAAAGATTTTATCAAAATAATCCAGTATATCGGCAGATTCTGACTTCTCTTGTAATCCAACAATTCGAATATTATTCCGACGCGATCGACCTTCCAAATCCACGATCCGTTGTTGAGCCTTTTCCAAACGAGAAGAAAGGTCAGCCGCATTTCGATTCACTTCTTTAAGATCGAGGCTCAGAGAGTCAATTTCTTCTTCAGATTTCTCTTTTAGTTGAGTTATTTCAGTGCAGATACCGGCGATTCGAGATTCCAATCTCTTGACTCAAGGGGCTTCTTCCGAAAACTCGTCAGCTTGTTTTTAGATTTTCCATTAGAGGGGTCGGGATTTCGTCTGGTGCTCTTCGAAGTAGCCATAATTGTAAATATTGTGATACAAATTTGACTGAATAGAGTTAAAATTTCAAAGTTTAAATCGGAAAAGGGGGAGATTAAAGACGGACAATAAGCAACTAAGTCTTACATGTCCGTAGCGGGAGACGGAGTCCGGAAGGACTTTGGATTGAATTATGGAAAGGATGTTTCCCATGGTGGGAGAGTTTAGGATAAGAGGGCATAGCCTCAGAAGAGAGGGGCCGCCGTTTCAAAACAGAGATGTGGAGAAATTCTTTCAGACAAAGGATAGTGAATTTGTGGAATTTCTGGCCACATGCAGCTGCAGAGCCCACGGCGTTGGTGCATTTAAGGCAGATAATGATAGTTTCTCGATTGGACATGACATCAAAGGTTCAGGGGAGAAGGCAGGTAGCTGGGGTTGAGGAGGACGGAAAGAAAGGATCAACCATGAGTGAATGGTGGAGCACACTCGATGGGCCGGATGGCCTGACTCTGCTTCCATGTCTTATGGCTTTATGGAAATGAGTATTGAGCAGGAGACTGCGAGACTCTCTCTGAGTTTTATATTGGACGGTCGTGCTGGTTCGGGTGGGAACCCACAACGCCGTATTTGTAACCTTTATTATCTAATGATATGATTAATGATATTCTCTCTGAGACAGGCACTGAGCTGTGTAAATAACTATATGCAGATGATAGAGCTCTATGGCTTAGAGGCATAAATTGCAATTATACTGTATATTGGATCCAATTAGCAGCGAATAATTTTGAACGGTCGGCAAATATATGAGAATTTAAGCTTTCAGTCGCTCATGAACAAGTTCTGTGTATTATAATGTGATTAATAGGCATGCAGTTGATTTGAAATGATATGGTCAAACTCTTCAAGACGTGACAGCGGGAAGATTTCCAGGCATGTGGATGGATAATCAGCTGGCATGGAAGCGCCATATCAGAAATAATAACATTAAATATTCTCAGTTTTCTATATGGGTATTCTGGGGAGCTAGATGAATATCATTGTGGACCATGTTCATTTGTTTAATTGGATATGTTCTTGATTATGGCTGTGTGACTTGTAGATCAGCGTCATCTTCAATTTTAAGTATTCGGAAGTGTTCTGTGCAATGAGATGGTCCCCTGTTTCAGCTTTACTGGTTGAAATGAGCCAAGTATAATTGCGGAGAATGAAGTTGATATTAACGAATTGGATTCATTAGACGGGACAATAAATAACCATCCTGTTGAAGTTGTGTTCGAGGGACGGTTGGCAACATCACACGAAGAGCGTTTCAAGTTTAGGTGGCTGGGATCTTATCGCGCTGGGAAGATCGGATTGTCGGATTACGCAATGTTCCCCAATGACACGTTCTCTGAAACCACATCTTGTTCGGCCTCTGACTAGCTGATTTTAGATCACAGAGCTTAATAAGTTGAGAATTCTGCAATGTCCGAGAGTCTGTTGGTTCATCAGTGTATTTCGGAAAACTATTATGATATATTAACTGTTGCAGAAGAATCAAAAGATAACAACTGAGATGTTCCTCTGGCTGTTTCTGTGCCTTAATTACAGGTAACGACAAAGAAACAACTTACTAACCATTATATCAGTACATAGAGAAGAATTTGTTGCCATCATTTTTAGGCTTACACTGGGTGGAGGAAATTTGTCCGTGTAAAGCTCTGATTTATTCACATACCTTTTCGGTTTTGCTGATTCTTAAACAATTTATTCTAGCGGTCTGTCAGATTTACTGTTGGAAACTCATTGGCCCACTTCTTATGAGTTTTATGGGTCTTCTTATGGGTCTCAACCTGCACGGAGAGGTTGAGTTACAAAAGCTGATACAATTCCAGCCGTGGATAAAGACCTTCCACCCGGCAAATTAGAAGAAAAGGGGTTGGTGGGATTGTGAATTATAGCAAGACTGTTGGGATAATGAGCAGAAAGGAAACACCACTGCAGAATGCGTAACTGTTAGCTTAATTGGGGAACGGAGTAAAACAAGAAGGGAGAGAATTTTATTCAAAAAAGAAGCAGTGAAGGTTTTTTTTTTCTAATTATCTGCAGCACACTCCAGTCCAGTTAGTGGCGGGATTCCGACTTTAATTTGATCTGTCAACGCTTTTTATCCAAAACCCGCCCCATTTCGTTACATTCGCAAATCATTCAAGGGGAAGGCGGAGAGTAGTGTGATTGACATTGGATTAGAGAACCAGCATTCGAGAGGATCCTGCCGTTTTGTGGGCTGTAAGAATGATGGCCCGCAAAAGGAACAGAAGGACATATGCACAGACCAATGGCTGGACAGCGTTCCGGTGTATGTCTTTGACTGTCATCTGGCAGGTCCAATGCGGTACTAGTCTCCAGGACGGCGCTTTGCCCCTCACAAAACATACACTATCCTAATATCCCGGAACTGCCGGTCGATGCGACAACCTGCCGGGGGAATAACACCTGGGTGATCAGGGGGTGAATGTGAGGAGCTGGAACCCTCACTGCAACCGCCTTTGGCTTGTGCTCAGGTCGCGGCTTTATTAAGGAACTGAAGCACCGAGGTGAACGGATATTTCACCGCGCTGATCACCTGCTCCCTGAATTTCGACTGAGTCACCGCGTAAATAAATGTGTTCGTGGAGCAGCTGAAATTACTCAGCAAAACCCCGACGTAGTGAAAGATCCATTCAGAATCATTGAATTCGAATCCTTTTCCTGAGACCTGATAATATATGAAATTCACAACACAGGTCATCCACAGGAGGATGAAGCTGCCGGAGAGGGTGAACAGTAAAACCACAGACCTCCTCCTGCTCTCCATCTCCGGATCACTGCGGTTCTCTCCCTTGTTCTGACCCTTCAGCCCCTTACGGACACGACTGGCCACTAAAATGTGCCTGACTGTCAGAGCGTTGAGCAGCAGGATCCCAGCGAAAGGGAGGAACGGAGTTAAAACCGTATCCAGCCAGTCATATCCCACCCACCCGGGGTCAGTGAAAACATTGTCCCTGTATCTACAGAACCACGGTACATTGTTGATGATCATCCTGGGTTCCCGTGTGAAGTATCGGGGAACGTTTCTCAGACAGGACAGTACGCCGGTTGCTGTTAGAACACAGCCGCAGTTTTCCCGGTGCAATATTTTGTTTCAGCTTCTGGCAGCAAATGGCGACAAACCGATCAAAGGTGAAAGTGACGGTGAACCAGACAGAACAGTGCGTGGCTGTGAACCTCAGTACATCAATAACACTGCACACAGGGGTGATGCTCAGAAAACTCGACCAGAAGTAATACCGTTTGATTCGATACAAAATGACCTCGGTGACAATGGTCAGTAGATCCGCCGCTGCCATGGCTACCAGGTAGCGAGTGGTGCAGGTAGAGAGGCCGCACTTTCCCCGGGACAGGATCACAATCGCCACTACATTCACTGGAGAGAGAGAGAGGGAGAGAAACAGACACTGGGCATTACTTGACACATTCTCCGGGAATTAACACCGGATCGAGTTGCAGCTAAAGATGTCCGCAAACGGCTGCTAATCTAGCACCAGACGGGTCACACTATCTCTGGACTGTTTTCTTCAGTGTGGAGATAAAGCAATGTGTGGGCAATCGTCGGCGATATAAACGAGCTGAATGAGCAACAACGATCGCTGCTGATCCCGATTCCAGTCGCTGATGAGTCCGGTTTCACTGACTTAGCCGTGACTGACCAGGTCTCTGGAAAATCAGCATCTGATGTTTCCAAGATGAGATACAGAGGGGAGAAACACACTGAAAACACTGGAAACAGTATTAACAAACAGAGACTGAGTGGCTCAATTAACGGATTAATTCTACACCGCAGTTCAATTCGATAACACTCGTGAGCAGATCCCTGGATACCGGATCGGGTGATCAGACCAAATTATTGACCAAAAGGCAACAGGTTACGATTGTGACAGACTCGACTGGGAGACGCGAAACACAGAACCAGGGGCTCGCTTTGATCAATAACTCAGAAACAGTGAACCTGACAGTGAACCCCCCCCCCCCCCCCCCCCAGTCACACCTTCTCGGAGAGCTACCTGTCCTCAGCACTGGGACAAATCTGGACAAGGTATCATCAAAGGCAAGAACAGCGTTTGAGCCGATCCCGTGAGTTAGAGGAGAGACAGAGATTTAGTTCCCTTTGTCATTGAATATGACAAATCGGAAAGTGGAATTGACAGGATCGAAATCTCTGACGAATATCTGTACAATGATCATCAAGTTGGAAGTTTGTAAAATGATCATGAATAGGTTTACATCGGTAACAATCAGAAATTCCAAACATGAATCCCTCTGCTCACTCACCGGGAACTCCAACAACGGCAATGAACACGTACAATATTTTCTCCACACTCCTGTACATTTCCAACAATGCAGACATTTTCTCTGTCCAGTGATTTGGCCCCCCTGTGTTACACGCGATCTCTCGGAATGAAATGCTGAGGCAGCACATGCCTCGGGTTTTTAATACAATTCAGTGACTCCCCAGGGACAGATTTCAACAGATTTAAAAATAAAGATTTTAAAATTATTTACAAATGGATTACATCAGACAAGTGAAATTCCCGCGGTGACGGATCGCGATTAAACTATTCAATTAATATGAAGACCATTGAGAGCTAATCTGTCCTAACGCAGGTGACTGAACCGTCCGAGTTATCTCATCAATTAAATGTGCTTACAGAGTAAATATGCACTTCAAAGTAACCATTTATCAGACACAAAATATTGAAGTAAATTATGCCATTGTAGCTTGTGAAATTGTATTGAATCACGAACACTACGCCGGCTGGTGTTGTCGTGGGATCAGCGCCGGACTTCGGAGCGAAGGTTCACGAGTTCGAATCCAGCCGGCTCCAAAAAAATCTTTGTGTGTCTGTGTGTGGGTAGACCGACTGTCTCTGACTGACCCTGCCGGACTATACACGTGTCCATCTCCAATTCACTTTATCCCCTTGGTTTAGTCCCTTCTCATCTGTCTCCCCAAACTGCACAGTTCCAACCCTTCACAAAATGGCTGCCTGAACAATAATTCAAATTGCGTTTATTAGTAGTGTATGTACAAATGAAATAACTTCGAAACTTTTCGTAACCCCAAATCAGGAGGCACCCCTACATGCACATTAGATTGTGCCAGAGCAAGAATCATTTCAAACAGTTCACAAAAAATGTTGTCTCCATTTCAAACATAGGAAGAACACAGGTGAACGTTGATATTGCATTTTTATTAAATTATGGATAAACGGAAAAACCTTGAAATGCGACACACCTCCAGATGCCCCGGCTCACCCAGGTTAGTGTTCACCCCCAAATCCGCCAACACACCCAACTTTGTGCAAATCAGTCTGCATCCACAAATTTGTGCTCTCCAGAAAACCCTCAATGAACCCTCAAATCAGTGTCCACCCCAAAGCATCCGACACCACGAAATCCTTGTGCACTCACACATTCGCTGACATACCCCTGAAGCTGAGCACATCCGCAAAGCTGGATGCTCCGCCAAACCCGTCCGCTGCACTAGATTCACTGGCAAACCCCGATATATGCCTGCATCCCCATTTATCTGACCAAACAATAACATGTATCATCCTGTCCTGGTGACGTCTGACCTACCAATCCCCTGCAATATTGTCACAGTATGTACCCAGAAAATCTTTGTTGGCAATCTTCACCACTTTCCTCACCACGGCTTCTGCCCTTTTATACTTAATAAGGTTACTGGGACACTGATACTTCTTCACTTTCCTAAACACCTTGTCCCACTCCCTAATCGCCTCTGCACACTCCTCAGTCCACAGTGATACAGCCTTTCTCCTATTAATTCCGTTTGTAATGGGAATCACTTCCATCACAGTTTGCTGAATAACGTGACATAACATTTCATTGTAAAAATACACATCTTCGTCAATATTCTGCAGCAGTTCTAGAACTACTGTGAATATTAAATCTCGTGCCCATTCAGACACACAAGTTAAAAAACTGTTCTTTAATCAAACCATTACCATCATTCCGCAAACAAACCCTCAGTGAACTGCGTTAAAATCTCAGCAGCAGACTCCTTAATGTGTTGACGATGAAAAATCAGGCTGGGATAGACTAGGATGCAGATACTCCACCCATCAGATCTTTATTTACAGCTTCCAACATAACACCGGTTACACCGAGATACCTTCCTGCAGCTTTCACAATCATTTTATGTTTTTGCCAGTAGGACGAGATGTCTGATCAGTGCAATTCACCACATCCATTATAAACATCACAAACTCCATTGTATCCATTGTACAGTATCTTTACTGAGAGAACTGTGATGCCGACATATATCCACTTACCTCCTAGTCTATTCTCTGACTCCGAACACTTTATTAAGTTTAGCAGTCAGAGTCAGGTTTAACTTTTTGCAAGGTCTCTGCATAAGACACACCCAACTGTACTTTAACCGGTTGAACTGCTCCGCCTCTATTTTCCTAAGGCAACATAGCTGCTGTTTTCACATTCCCACCTCTCTCCATGACTGAAATTCACATTAACTAATCATCTCATTTGACCGACAGGTTCCTCTGCCAGTGACAGCAGGGACAGTGAAGGGTCTGAACTACGATAGGCCTGGTGGAAATCCGCCCCACGCTCAGACCCCCCTCTTCTGCTCTATCGCTATGGCGGAGTTCGTCGGTGGTCGTCGGCCGCGGCATCTACAGGGAAGGGCGTGGCTCTCCGTGCACACCTCCGACTGTCTGTCCCGGCGATGTTTGTCAGACCTCCTTCAGCCTCCGCCGATGCAGAGAAAATTGCGCCACCAGCCGGCAGCAGGCACTCTGGGAGTTATGAACTACGATCCTCCATACTCCTGGTGAATCTCCTCTGGAGACCTGCACAAAATATACTTTGTTTAGAATTCAACAGTTTAAGAAACTTACCAGTTCAGGCACAATCTGTTGAGAGGGATACTGTCGAAGTTTCGGATGAAACCCTCCAGTTTCAGCATTGAGAGTGGCCCTTCCAGGCTGCACTGGTGCCCACCAAAATTGTCCCATCTGCCTGCGTGTGAGCCATTTCCACTGGGCATGAGTTAGCTTGAATAGTCACATGGGCACAGGTGCTGAAAGGTTATTTTCCCTGCTGCAGGAGTCTGTATCTAAACCTTTCCTATCCTGTACATAATCACAATGCCTTTTAAATTTGTCTCAGTACAGGACCACAAAGGAGGTAGTGTTTAGTCTCTTATCGAGCAGTGAAGTGGATTGTTTACTCAGAGCCTGGTAGGATATACTGCAGATTATTGAAAGAGGCAGGAAATGACATCACTAGTGACTTGTCCAATATATCTGTGTTCTCTGTAGCCACGAGTAAGATCTCAGAAAAGCGCTGACCAATCTTATACTGTTATTTACGAACGGAGATGGATAATCCTGGAAAATATAGACTCACGTTAGGGGTAGACAAGTTTTTGGAGAAGATTCTTAGGGACTGCATGTAGATTTATCAAACTCCTCACATACCAACATACCCATCGTCTCCTCCAGGATGTGACAGTCTGTTTCCCGACGGCCCTTTCGGCCGGCACCAGAACCATCCCTCCCGTCCATGTACCTGTCCAAGTGTCTCAATGGAACCTCATTTTACCACTTCCACTGGCGTCTCATTCCACACTCACACTGTCCTCTGAATAAAGAAGTTCCCTCACATTTTACCCTTAAACCCTTTTCCTTTTACCCGGAACTTATGACCTCTTATTCACTTCTCACCCAACCTGAGGGGGAAAAGCCTCAGCTTCGGTGCGACAAAACCTTTTGAATCTTCCTCTCCAAATCGGGCTCTCAGCTCCTAGAAACATCATTACAAATATTCGCTCTAAACGTTCAAGGTTCTTGATGTTTTTTCGTGTAGATGGGTGACCCTGGATAGATACACGGAGCTTAGAAAAATAGAGGACTATGAGTAAGCCTAGGCAGTTCCATTGTAAGGACAGGTTCAGCACAGCTACGTGGGCCGAAGGACCTTCAGTGTACTGTAGGTTTCCTCTGATCCAAATTACACACAATACTCCAGGACTGTCCTCAGTAATGTCCTTTACAACTTCAACATAACTTTGCAATTCGTGTACTCAGTACTTTGATTCATGAAGGCCAATGTGCCAAAGGCTCTCTTCATGACCCTGCCCTGAACTATGGAACTGTATTCCCGGATCCCTCTGCTCTCCGCAGACCACAATCCCCGACCAGTCACTGTCTGAGTCCGACCCTGTTGTTCCCTGCAAAGCGCAACACCTCACATCGGTCCTCATTACATTCCAGCTGCAAAATCGTCAGCCCATTTATCCAGCTGCTAAACTCATCTCCAAGTTTCGATAATCTGCCTCACTGGCACTCCTGCTCTGTATCCAGGTGTCAGCTGCAAATCCAGTTTACCATATTCCCATTGAAATACAAAGTTACCTGGAGCTGAGGAGGACGATGGCGCCTAACGGCGACTCCTTGTTTGCAACTTCGGAAAGAGCTCTCGTTCTAATTTAATATCTCTATCTTTCCTTCTCATGTTGCTTTTGAAGACCCGGACCTGGAATTACAAACTGACTTTGGTTCTTTGCGGGAATGGGACCCGTTCTCGGAGTCTGACGACTGGCCTTATTCGATATACCAAGGACGAGGACTAAAAAAAAAGGGGCCTTCAATATTCCGGGACATCGTGGCTCTGGAGGCGGGTGGAGTCGAGGTCGGTGCCGTTGCAGGAAATCGGTGCTTCGTGGGAGACAGAAGATCGAAAGCAGCGAGCTGACTGCTGGCCGTGTGCCCGGAGACCCGAGTTCCTCGGGCACAGACCTCGGAACAAGCGACACAACAGACATTTAACATCTTAAATCAGCGAGCTGTTTGTTATGTCCCCCCTGTCGCTGTGAAACGGGGACACCCATTTTTCATTTATTAGAGAGGGAGGGAGAGAGAGAGAGAGAGAGAGAGAGAGAGAGAGAGAGAGATGAGAGAGAGAGAGAGAGAGAGATGAGAGAGAGAGAGAGAGAGAGAGAGAGAGAGAGAGAGAGAGAGAGAGAGAGAGAGAGAGAGAGAGAGAGAGAGAGAGAGAGAGAGAGAGAGGCTGTGGTATGTTGGATTACCGGGTGAACGTGTAGTCTTTGAGATTCTGAAAGTCTGTTTCTCTGTTGATGCTTTGCTGCAGGTTTCAGTGCTCGGTGGAGGGCGCCGATGCTTTCTTTAACTGGTGGGTGGGGAGGGGATGGTTACTTTGCTACTGCCTATGCGTGGGTGGGGTGATCTGGGAGGAACTTGGGGTACTAGCATTTAACTGTCATTCATTCTTTGGGGCTCTCCTCGATTTTCGTGGATGGTTGCGAAGAGTAGAATTTCAGGCTGTATATTGTATACATTTCTCTTACATTAACTACACATTTGAAACATTTGATACCTTTGAAATACTTCTATATCCTGTTCCTCAGAATATCTGACAATATGTTAACCCCTGGTGTCAGGATCATCCGCCTCTACTTTCCCGGCTCATCGTCAGAGCCTTTCTTGAACAATGGAAGCTAATCTACAGCACCTCACAGGTGTCTAAAGACATTTTAAATACTCCTGGAGGCAGGCTAAGGCCCCTGCAGTTTCCGTACTCGACTTCCACAAGGGTCGATGCGATGTCTTGTCACTATTTGAAAATTGATCTGCCCTGATTGAGACCATTAATCTATAAGATACAGGAGCCATTTAGGCCATTTGTCCCATCGCGTCTGCTCCGCCATTTCATCATGGCTGATCCATTTACTGTACGTCAACTGGCCCCCATCTCTCCATCCTTCTCTCCATATCCGTTCATGCCCTGAGCAGTCGAGAATCTGTCAACCTCTCCCTTAAATATACGTAAGGACTGCACCCACTGCTGCTGTGACAACGAGCGAATTCCACAGATTCGCCATTCTCCAGCTAACGATATTCCTCTTGCTTTCATTCTAAATGGATGTCCCTACAATCTGAGACTGTCCTCTAGTCCTTACACTCTCCCACCAGAGGTCTGATCCTCTCCACAACAACTCTGTCAGAGGCATTCACCATTCGATAGGTTTCAATCGGGCCAACCCTCATTCTACAGACCACAAGAACCTTGAATAACTCCAGACCGCCGAACGCCTGATTTCCCGCCAGGCCCCTGGGTCCGGGGTCCAAAAACGGGAAGCCCGATGCTCTCTCCCGTCAATACGTTTCCGTTTTCCCAGCCACGAGACCATCCTTCCACCATCCGGTGTAGTGGCTGCCCTCGCCTGGGAGATCGAGTCCAGAGTCACGGAGGCCCAACGGACTCAACCTGACCCAGGCATCGGATCTCCCAATCGCCTCTTTGTACTCGATTCTGCTCGATCGCAGGTTCTCCAGTGGGGGCACACTTCCCGATTCGCCTGCCATCCCGGGATCGAATCGTTCTCTGACCCTCCTGAAGAGACATTTCTGATGGCCCTCCATGGACGCTGACACCCGTTCCTGTGTCTCTGCATGTTCCGTCAGCGCCCGGGGAAAAGCCTCGGTTCAGGCCCATATACAAAGTGCCGAAAGATCTGGGAAGACACACACACGGCCCTGCTTCGCTCAGCCAACCGTAACCGAAAAATTGCCGACCGCCATTGTACCCCTGCTCCTAAGTATCGACATGGGCAGATGGTGTGGCTGTCGGCTAGAGACGTTCTCTCAAGAACGAACCCAAGAAGCTCGCCGCCCGCTTCCCGGGACCCTTCGAGTTTGAGAGCATTATCAATCCCAGCGCAATCCGGCTCAAACTACCTTCGTCAATGCAGAATCTATCCTACAGTTCACGTCTCCCAGTTAAAACCGGTTTCTGTCAGCCCCTTTTGCCCTCCGACCGAACACCCTCTACCCCGCCCCCCCCCCCGGGATCATCAACGACCATCCGGCGTACACCGTCCGGCGGTTATTGGATGCTCGCCGTCCGGGCAGGGGTCTCCAGCACCTGGTTGACTGGGAGGGTTACGGCCCGAAAGAAGTTTCCTGGATTCCCCGCTCCTTCATCCATTAGTTCTATGTTCCGCTCTAGTTTCAAGACAGTCCCTGTAAATCCCGTCTCCTTGTCAAGATTCCTCCGGTTTGCTGTTCTACGTTCACGTCTAAGCCAGCATCCCCAACTCAGTCAACGTGCCGGTGTCCCGCACTTGGGTTCTCGTCAGTCGCCCCATGCAACAGTGAATTGTACTGATCAAACTCCTCGTCCTACTGGGGAAATTAAAATTATTGTGACAGCTGCAGAAAGACATCTTGGTGTAACTGGTGTTACCAGTTTCATAAGGAAAAGGGCAGCGTACAGAGTTGTGAACGTGAGTTAAACGTATGTGGCATGTGTAGTAGAAATACATCATTCAACAGGTGGGATGTTAAAGTGGTTAATTTGTACAACTTGTGGAAAATGACACTAGTATTGCCTGTTCTAAACCCTGAGCTCCCTGTCTGATCCTTCAAGTTATGGACCGATATGGTTAACATCTCATTTATGTAAACTTATGGACGTATAGTACTGGAATGTTTGAATTATATTTCTGAAGAGGGAGGCAATTTATCATTTTATCAGAGTATATTGTGGAAGGGGAGAATGATATTGGATTCAGTTTTATGTTTGGAATACGATATTAGGAAAGCACAGTTAAAATAAGTTGTTGCACTGACAGTTATTTTGACATTGAAAAGGCATGTAATATTTATGGAAGGAAGGACTTTTGGAAATTAGGAGAGGGGAAATTGCAGCATTTTTTTCTGTTTTTTTTTTGTCATTTGGAAGGTCCCTGCAAGTAAGGGTGAGAAAGATATATCCTGGTGTGTATGAGATAGCGACTGGGACCGCACAAGACAGTATTTGTAACAATTTATTATTTAATAATATGATTAATGATATTTTCCGAGATATTTTAACGCTTGGAGTATGGGCCTAATGGATTATCCAATATGTCCCAGTTTCGTGTTCTCAGTAACTCCACTTTGTCCTCCCCCCCGCCCCCAATCACATTAGTCGATTTAAAGTGGAACAGGTTAATACAATGTAAATATTCTGTTCGCCGGAGAATCTGTTGTCTCATCAGTATATTAAGGAAAATTATTATATGTTAACCATCAATCGTTACTAATCATGTCAAGTTGTTAAGCATTTTTACAGATGGAACGAAAGATAATTTAACTGGTAATGATGGAGGAGCTCAGTTTTGTGCCTGAAATATAGATAAAGATAGAGAAATTAATTTGCAACCATTTATCAGTGTATATACAGCAGAATTGGTTGCCATCATTTTAGGCTTAAAGTTGGTGGAGAAATTTCTTCCCACGTAACGTTATATTTGTTCAGATTACTTTTATGTTTTGATGACTCTTAAACACGTTATTCTAGCAGTCGGTCAGATTTACTGTTGGAAACTCACCAGGCATTAAATCATATTCAAGTACTTGTTTATATATTTTCTTCTTATATGTCCCTGAACACAGAGGTATTGAGGGGAATGAGTGGGTTGATTGTAAGTTACAAAAGTTCAACTGTAGATAAAGACCCTTCACTTAACAATTCAGAAGTTCAGAATTTTGTATGTTGAAAATTAGGAGCTTATGGAAAGACTGATGGGGAAATGGGGACACCTTTACAGAATACATAAACGTGTTGGGTGTATGAGGAGAAAGGGGTAAAACAAGAACGGACGGAATTATATTGACATGAACTAGAATGGGAACATGAAAGTGCTGGGTTTATGGGAGAAACAAGAAGGGAAGGAATTTTATCGCCATGACTTAATTATTCCTTTTGTCATGTTGCAAAACATGCTTCCGGAACTTGTAGGTTTTTCCATTATGAAACGGCTAAACAGATGCTATTTCAGGGTGAAGCATATCAGGAAAGAAATCATGCAGGCTTCATTGCAATTTTGGGAGGTTTGATTGATATAATTTAACCGATTTCTTAAGTCATGGGGGTGACTTCAATTTAATTCGCAGTATTGTGTTTCATTACGTATTATCGATAGGATTTGTTGGGGATCATTTAGATTTCATTAGAAGACAGAAGCAGTGAGGATTTTATTTCCCAATTCTTAACACCATAGTCCAGTCCAGTTGATAACGGGAATGCGCCTTTAAGTTGGGGTGTCTTAATTTTGTCAATCATTAAACGAGATGGCGGAGACTGGTGTGATTCACATTGGGTTAGTAAATGAGCATCTGACTCGACCCGCGCCGTCTTGTGGGAATGTCTGACGGTGAAGTTGGTGAGCGGAATGGGAATAGATGGACATATCCGCAGACGAATGTGCGTAGGGCATTCCGGAGTAGTTCTTTGACTGGCATCTGGCGGGAAGACTGAGGTTCTGACTCTCTTGGACGGTGCTTTGCCCCTCCCGACACATTCACTATCTTAACGTCCCGGACTGCCGGATGATGGGACAATCCGCCCGGGAATAACACCTGGGAGATCAGGCGGTGAAACTGAGGAGCTGGAGCCCGGACTGCAGACTCTGCCGCCGCCTCTGGCGGCTACTCAGGATGCGGCGCCATTAATCAACTGAAGCATCGAAGTGACGGGATATTTCACCGTGCTGATCGCCTGCTCCCTGAATTTCGACTGAGTCACCGCGTAAATAAATGTGTTCGTGCAGCAGCTGAAATCCATCAGGAAAAACCCGACGTACTGAAAGATCCATTCGGAATCATTGAAATCGAATCCTTTTCCTGAGACCTGATAATATATGAAATTTACAACCATTGTCATCCACAGGAGGATGAAGCTGCCGGAGAGGGTGAAGAGTAAAACCACAGACCTCCTCCTGCTCTCCATCTCCGGGTCACTGCGGTTCTCCCCCTTGCTCTGACCCTTCAGCCCCTTACGGACCCGACTGGCCACTAAAATGTGCCTGACTGTCAGAGCGTTGAGCAGCAGGATCACAGCGAAAGGGAGGAACGGAGTTAAAACCGTATCCAGCCAGTCATATCCTACCCACCCGGGGTCAGTGAAATAATTGTCCTTGGTAATACAGAACCACGGTACATTGTCGATGATCACACTAGGTTCCCGTACAAAATATCGGGGAATGTTTCTCAGACAGGACAGTACGCCGGTTGTTGTCAGAACCACAGCCGCAGTTTTCCCGGTGCAATATTTTCTTTTCAGTTTCTGGCAGCAAATGGCGACAAACCGATCAAAGGTGAAAGTGACGGTGAACCAGACAGAACAGTCCGTGGCTGTGAAGCTCAGTACATCGACAACACTGCACACAGGGGTGATGCTCAGAAAACTCCACCGGAAGTAGTGCCATTTGATTCGAAACAAAATGACGTTCGTTACAATGGTCAGTAGATCGGCCGCTGCCATGGCCACCAGGTAGCGAGTGGTGCAGGTAGAGAGGCCGCACTTTCCCCGGGACAGGATCACAATAGCCACTACATTCACTAGAGAGAGAGAGAACAGACACTGGGCATTACTGAAAACATTCTCCGGAAATTAACACGGGATCGGGCTTTACCTAAAACTTGGGAGTGCTAGAGTCTGTAAATGGCTGCTAATCTAACACCAGAAATAGGTTGCACTGTCTCTGACCTGTCTTCTTCAGTGTGCAGATAAGACGACGTGTGGGGAATCGTTGGCGATAAAAACGATCTGCATGAACAACAACGATCGGTGCTGATTCCCATTCCAGTCGCTGATGGGGCCGGTTTCACTGAATTAACTGTGACTGACCAGGACTCTGGAAAGTCAGCATCTGATGAGGCCGAGAAGGGATACAGAGAGGAGCAACACACACAAAACTGGAGGAAGTCAGCAGGTCAGGCAGCATCCATGGAATTGAATAATCTTTCGTTTCGGGTCGAGACCCTCCTTCAGGACGAAGCGCTGCCCCGATTTATGACGGGTTTCAGAGGGAAAGAAGAAACAACTTAGTGACCTGTTGCTGAGTTGCTCCGTTAATGGATTAATTCTGCAGCGCAGTTTGATTCGATAACACACGGCAGCAGATCAGTGAACACTGGTTCAGGTGATCAGACACAATCATTGACCAACAGACAGTGGGGTCCGACTGTGACAGACTCCACAGGGAGACGTGAAGCACACGACTAGGGTTTCCCTCTGATCAATAACTTAGGAAAAGTGTACTTTACAATGCAAACATCTCCCAGTCACAACTTCCCGGAGAGATCCCTGGCCCCAAGGTGTCATTCAAGGCAAGAACAGCGTTCAATTCGATTCCGTGAGTTAGAGGAGAAACATAGACCTAGTTCCACTTGTTATTAAATAGGAACATTCAGAATATGAAATTGACAGGATAGATATCTCTGATGGATATTTGCGCAATGATGATCAGATTGTAAGCTTGTAACATTATCTTAAACAAGTTCACACCGGTTAACACACAGAAATACCGAACATGAAATGCTCTGCCCACTCACCAGGAACTCCAATGACGGCAATGAACACGTACAATATTTTCTCCACACTGATATACCTATCGAAAATTGCAGACATTTTCTCTGGCCAGTGTTTGTCTCTTTGTGCGACAGGCGATCTCTCGGAAGGAAACGTTAAGGCAGCACATGCCTGGGGTTTTTAAAGCCATTTAGCAATTCCACAGGGACAGATTTCAACAGATTTGAAAAAGAAAGGTGTTTAAATTAATTACAAACCAATTACGTCAGAGAGGTGCAATCCCTGAGATGACAGATTGTGATTAAATTACTGAATAATGTTCAGATCATTTGTGGGAGTTAGTTTGTAACAACAAAGGTGACTGAACCATCCGAGGTGTCTTATCAATTAAATGTGCTTCCACTGTAAATATGTACTTCAAAGGAACCATTTGGTTGAGACAGATTGGGCTGAATGTTGGAGATGTTGTTTACTTTTGTGATGAAAAGTTATGCGTTTAGGAAAGTTAATAAGTACTATGGTTAAGCAAAAAAGCACAGGTCGTAATAAAGAAAGTGGTGAAGTTTTCGAGACATGTTTATTATAGGTCATTTTGTGTTAATTTTGGAAAGGATATTATACCTGGTGGTTTGCAGAATAATTAATAAAATGCGGGGGTGGGGTTTGTAGGCTTCATAATATGCCACTGAAATAGGGGACGGTGGGTTACTGGGTGGGTCATTTGCTGCGATGCATATTCAAGACAATTTAAGTGATGAGGTTAAACAATGTAGCGGTAAGGTTTCCAGTGAATAACCTGAGGTGTTGGAAGCCAGCTGTAGTAATGATAATATCACCGATATAGAGTTTTCCTTCTGTGAATTTACGGAGGCTATTATAAATGCAGGCAACACACACAAAATGATGGTGGATCTCAGGAAGCCAGACAGCATCATTGGATAAGCGTACAGTCGACGCTTTGAGTCGAGACACTTCAACAGGACTGGAGAAAAGGCGCCTAGCCTGCTGTGTTTTGCCAGCATTTTGTCTGCGTTGCTTGGATTGCTGCATCTGCAGATTCTCTATCGTTTGTGGTTGGATTGTTATTAATGCATATCAGACGTCTCCATGAAAGGATCGATTATGATTAAACATCTGGCTGATATCTCTCTTGGGGTAATAACACTTTGGAATCTTATTTGTAGGTTAGAAAATCTTCCTTCCTCGTGGAAGACGGCAGAAGCTGGTCCAGTTCTAAATCCTGTGAGGTCCACGCCTGACCTTCTAGTTCAAGGCCTGTCTCGTTGAAATCTCATTTATGTAAACTTATGGAAGGTTTGAGTATCGAGCGTTTTTTTTAAAGATTGTTTAGATTATGAGGACACTCAGTCCTCGTTTATTGTCATTTAGAAAAACATATGCATTAAGAAATGATGCAATGTTCCTCCGGAGTGCTATCACAAAATTAAAAAAAAGAGAAAACAAGAGCCACACTGACAAAACCACATCATTATAGCAGATAGTTACAGCGGTGCAAAGCAATTCGATAGATGCAGACCATGGACGCGGTTAAAACGTCTCAAAGTCCCGATCGACTCCAATAGTCCGATCATCAGGCAGCAAAAGGGAGAATCTCTCTCTGCCATAAATTTCCAGGCACTGACAATTAATGCCTCGGAAGCACCCGACGACAGCAGACTCTGAGTCCGTCCGAAAACTTCGAGCCTCCGACCAGCCCCTCCGATACAGCCTCCCGGGCGCCATCCTCTGCCGAGCGCCTTTGACCTCGTCCCGGCCGCCGAAACAAGCAAAGCCGAGGTCTCGGAGGCCTTCTCCTCCGGAGATTTCGGACCGCACAGTAGTAGCGGCAGCGAAGCGGGCATTTCAGAAGTTTCTCCAGATGTTCCTCCACGCTCTCACGTCTGCCTCTATCAAATCAGGATTGTGCACAGATCCCTACTTAACACGGAATAAAATCCCTCCATTCTCCGGAGAGGCCGCGTCGCGCCGCCATCTTCTCCTCGTGATTTTTATTTTGGATAAAATATGTGATATATCGTTTTATCAGAGCAGGCTTCGGAAAGGTAGACTGACATTGGATTTAGTTTTAGGTCTGGAAGATGGTATTAGGGAAGCACAGTTAAATAAAAATGTTGTAATAGCAATATTTTTTGATATTGAAAATACATTGATGTTACTGCAAGGAAGGACTTTCGACTGAATTATGAAAATAAGGTTGGGGGGGAATTGCATAATTTGTTCAGAGTTTTATATTTGGACGACCTGTGTTGGTGCGGGTGGTTAAGTTAAATTCAGGTTTGTATGAGACAGAGATTAGGAAACCACGAAGCAGTATTTGTAGCCCTTTTTATTTAATATTATGATTAATGATATCTTCTCTGAGATAGGCACTGGGATGTATGAATCAATATATTCAGAAGGTGGATGAGAGGCAGTAATTTCAGTTATGCTCTATATTGGATGCAATTAGCAAACAATAAGTTTGAACAGTAGGCACGAATGTGAAGATTCAGTGGCTACTGCACAAGTTATGTGCGTTACAAAGAGGATTAATAGACCTGCAGATGATTTGAAGTTATATGTTCAACCTCGTGAAAACGTGCCAGTGGTAGGATTTCCAGACATGTGGATGTATAATAAACTGACCTGGAAGCACCAAATCAGAAAAATATTGATAAATGTAAAGGGGCATTAAATATTCCCAGGTGTCTCTGAGGGTATTCTGGGGTGCTACACAAAAACCTTTGTTGACTATTTTTATTTTTCGAATTAGATCTGTTCATGGTTATAGTTGTGCGCCTTATCTTCATCTTCAATTTTAAAGAGTTTGGGTGTGATAGAAGCACAGGTTTTAAGACTATGTTGTGGTGCAACAAGGACGTTCCCTGGTTCGTCTTTACTGGTTGAAGTGTGACAAATGCCATTACAATTGCAGGGAATGCATTTGCTGTAAACATATTGGATTAATATGAGCGGGCAAAGAAATGATCATCCTGTTATGTTCGAGGATTGTTGGGAACACCACACCAAGTGCTTTTATGTTTGGGTGGCCGGGACCTTATCACTCTGGGAAGACTGGGTTTTTGGATTACGCAATATACCGTACCGTCACAGTCTCTAAAACCCCATCTTGTTCTGCCTGTGACTGTTTCATTTTAGGTCACACAGTTTGATAAAGTCTAAGGATTCTCTAATGCCTGACAGTCTGTTTTTTCATCAGTATATTAAGGGAAATTGTGATATGTCAACAATTAATTCAGAGGAATCGAAAAAGACTTTAAATGTAAATGTTGGTGTAGCTGTTTTTGTGCCTGAATTACAAATAACGGTAAAAAAAAGGGACTTTTCAACCATTTATCGGTATATCCAGAAGAATTTGTTGTTATTATTTACGGCTTACAGTTGGTGGAGAAAATTTGTCCCTGTAAAGTTCTAATTTGTTCAGATTCCTTTTCTTTTTTAATGAATCAGGTTGTTCGAGAATTCGGCCTGATCAAACATGATTTTTTATTCAAAGTATTGGCTTATGTGCGCGCTTCGCATGGGTCCCTGCACGCAGAGGTGTTGCGGGGAATGAGCGAGTTGACTGTTTACTGGAAAAGCAGTTAAAATTTCATCTGTGCAGGAAGACCTTCCACTTAGCAAATCAGAAGCTAAGGTTAACATTTATGCTCCTGACAGTTAGACAAAACAGGTGGGATAATGGACTCAAGGCAGACACCTTTACATAATAAATGAAAGTAATAATTTAAAGGGGGTAAAACAATAATGGAAGGGATTATACGAACACGACTTAGTATTGACCATGAGATAGTTAATTATTCCTTATGATGTGTTGTAAAACATAATTCTGGGTCATGTTAAACACATACTTTTTTAATAATAAAGCACATCAGTTTGAAAGAAATCAAATGCAGTTTTTTTTATCTTTGTAGGTTGATAAATTTAATTTAAATATTTTCTTAAGTTATGGGAATGGGTTTAAGTTAATTCAAAACATTATGTTTCATTACGTACAATCTATAGGGCTTTGGTATAATTTAGCTTTCATTAGAAAAAGGAAGCAGTGCGAGTTTCATTTCCCAGTTCTATGGAACATCCCCACTGCAGTGTAGCTGGTGGCAGGAATGCACCTTTAACTTCCAGTGCCAACCGCCGTTTATCTAAAGCCCGCCGCATTTCTTCACGTTAGCCAATCGTTCAAACGGAAGGCGGAACCGGCTGTGATTGACTTTGGATTTGCCAATCATCATTACACTAGACCCACAAAGTCTTGAGGGAATGTCGGTCTGTGAGTTTGATGGGCGGGAATGGGAATAGATGGACATATCCACAGACAAATGGGTGGGCGGCATTACTGAGTGGTTCTTTGACTGATATCTGGCAGGTCCAACGAGATACTGAGTGCCTATCTACACCCCCCCACCCCCCACCACCACACACACTCACACACTATCCTAATATCCCGGAGCTGCCCGTCGATGGGACAAAACTCACGGGAATAACAGCTGGGAAACCAACCGGTGAATGTAAGGGACTGTAGCCTGGATGAGAGACACTTCGGCCGCCTGTAGCGTCGGCTCAGGACGCGGCTTTATTCATGACATGAAGCACCGAGGTGACAGGATATTTCACCGCGCTAATCACCTGGTCCCTGAATTTCGACTGAGTCACTGCGTAAATAAATGTGTTGGTGCAGCAGCTGAAATCCCTCAGCAAAACTCCGACACCTTGAAAGATCCATTCCGAATAATTGAAATCGTGTCCTTTTCGTGAAACCTGATAATATATGAAATTTACAACCCCCGTCATCCACAGGAGGATGAAGTTGCCGGAGAGGGTGAAGAGTAAAACCACAGACCTTCTCCTGCTCTCCATCTCCGGGTCATTGCGGTTCTCCCCCTTGCTGTGACCCTTCAGCCCCTTACGGACCCGACTGGCCACTAAAATGTGCCGGACCGTCAGAGCGTTGAGCAGCAGGATCCCAGCGAAAGGGAGGAACGGAGTTAAAACCGTATCGAGCCAGTCATACCCTATCCAACCGAGGTCAGTGAAATAACTGTCCTTGGGTTTACAGAACCACGGCACATTGTCGATGATCACCGTGGGTTCCCGCGTGAAGTATCGGGGAACGTTTTTCAGACAGAACAGTACTCCGGTTGTTGTCAGAACCACGGCCGCAGTTTTCCCGTGCAATATTTTGTTTTTAGATTCTGGCAGCAAATGGCGACAAACCGGTCAAAGGTGAAAGTGACGGTGAACCAGACAGAACAGTCTGTGCAAATGTACTTCAGCACATTCATCACACTGCACACAGGGGTGATGCTCAGAAAACTCCATGGGAAGTAATACCGATTGATTTGTGAGAAAATGACTTGGGTGACAACGGTCAGCATATCCGCCACTGCCATGGCCACCAGGTAGCGAGTGGTGCAGGTAGAGAGGCCGCACTTTCCCCGGACAGGATCACAATCGCCACTAAATTCACTAGAGAGAGAGTGTGTGTGTGTGTGAGAGAGAGAGAGAGAGAGAGAGAGAGAGAGAGAGAGAGAGAGAGAGAGAGAGAGAGAGAGAGAGAGAGAGAGAGAGAGAGAGAGAGAGAGAGAGAGAGAGAGAGAGAGAGAGAGAGAGAGAGAGACAGAGACAGAATCTGCTCGAAAGATTGATGTTACAGTTTCTCTGCCAGCTTTTTTACCTTTTCCCCCGAGGTCACTTGCCTGCTCGTTAAAGTTCCAGCAGAAAGTGGAGTGCAGAGCAGGTTGATTGACAGCGGGTGTCCAACATGGAGAGGTAAAAGCCACGTCCGCTGTTACACAGACAGACACACCTTAAGACACTGAACGAGCTTTGTTGCACCCACATGAAGGTGGGGTTTTTTAAGGATCGATTCGGGGAAATCGATCGGTGGCTCACAGTGTGGAAAAGGTGCGACCGTCGGGGAATTATTTGTGTGTTCACCCTCGTCTGCGTGATAATTCCCCCACTGAAGAAAGGCTATACGTATCATGGTCATAGCCGGTCACTACAACAGGACTTCGAAAGACAACGGGAAGATCGAGAACTTCACTGCTCACCTCTCACCTCTCTCATCTCTCTCTCTCTCCAATGTCACACAACTAACTACCTCGACCTGAACTGAACTCTCTTCATCACATCTTAAGACTGTACTCATTTACCCCTAGTTTTGAAAGAGCCTAGTTTTGCTCCTATTTCCACACAAATATATCTATATATCGTTGCTAACCTGTTTGATAAATTTGCAATTATAGTACGCTATTGCTTAGTTACTAATAAACACTATTAGTTAATAGAAATACCAGACTCCGGAGTGTTTTCCATTTCTGCAGGTTCTTTAACCCGGTCACGGGGTACGTGACACTACGTCTGCAATTGGATCCTTGACTTTATAACCGGAAGACCACAACCTGTGCCGATTGGTTATAACATCTCCTCCTCGCTGACAATCAACGGTGGCGCACCTCAGGGGTGTGTGCTTAGCCCAATGCTTTACTCTCTATATGCCCATGACTGTGTGGTTTGGAACAGCTCAAATACCATCTATAAATTTGCTGATGATACAACCATTGTTGGTGGAATCTCAGGCGGTGACGAGAGGGCAGACAGGAGTGAGATATGCTAACTAGAGGAGAGGTGTCGCAGTAACAACCTTGCACTCAACGTCAGTGCGATGAAAAACTGATTGTAACCTTCGGAACGGTATTATGAAGGAACACATACCAATCCCCATAGAGGGATCAGAGGTGGGTGTCAAGATCTCTGAGGATCTAACCTGGTCCAACATATCGATGCAGTTATAAAGAAGGCAATACAGCAGCTATACTTCATCAGGAATTTGAAGAGATTTTGTAGATCAAAAAATAACTTCTATAGATGTACCATGGACAGCATGCCAACAGGCTGCATCACTGTCTGGTCTGGGGGGTGGGGGAGGCTTATTGAGGATGATCTTTGGGGGTACTTGGAGACGGATGATAAAATAAGTCAAAGTGAGCATGGATTCCGTCAAAGGAATCTTCCCTGATGAACCTGTTCGAATTCTTTGAGGAAGTAACAAGCTGTGTGGATAAAGGAGAGGCAGAGTTTGTCACTGACTTGGATTTTCAGAAGTCATTTGATGAGGTGCCGCACATCAGACTACGTAACAAGATGAAATCCAATGGCGTTACGGGAAAGATACTGACGTGGACAGGGGAATGGCTGACAGGCAGGAGACAGTGTCTGTGAATTAAAGGGGCCTTTTCTGGTTGGTTTCCAGAGACTTCCAGAATCCGCTCTCACCCAGATATGTTGAGAGAAAGGCAATTAAAAATATTGGGATTTTTCCCACTGTGTTGTAAATTTATTCAGCAGATCATTCTTGATTCAAAAATATTTTTGAAACTGACTGATTAAATTAATCAACCAAATTAACCAAATTACCGTGAAAATTTACAATTTCAACTGCGATTTAGCAAATTGCATAGTATAAATGTATAATAATGCAATATTTCAATTTTCCTTGTCATACACATTTGCTAAAAGCTACCAAAAATGAACCAAAAATAATTTTGTTTTTTCCCCTCGCTGTATTGACAACATTGACTGGGAAATGGTTTAGGAAGGCTGCGTAAACTTTTTTGAGTCGGGAATGAGCGCGTGAAATACAAATACATTACTGACAAAAAATGCTGTCACCCGGAGCCAGGAATTTTCTTTTTCGGTGACGTCATATGCAGTACTAAACAGTTTTCACAACCTACCTTAACGTATAATATATACAAACACATATACTTTAAAGTTACTAGGCAAAAAAAAAAGTCCTAGCAAGACACGCTGATCTTCGCAGAATGAAGGACGGTGGTAATGGAAGCGAAAACCCTTGATTGAATATGTTGACCCAGTGCAGTCTGATTCGTGACTGACTCTGAAGTGAAGCTGTGTGGGCGGAGCTTAAGCAATGAATGTACCAGGTGCGCCGAATTCAAACGGTGTGTTGGAAACATATTATAAATAGGAGGGAAACTATTGACTCCAATGAAGGTTGATGTTTCGGTATTTCATCGGTTCAGTTACCAAGGCCCCCATGAACCCTCGGGGCTCCCCTTCTCACAGTTCTCAGTCGGTGGCCCGCTTCAAATGTGCCAGTGCCCCCAAGGAAGCCATATGGATCCCGTTGAGAATCGCTGATGTACACCATTTATAGGTGCCTTTGAGCTAGATATTCACGATCAGCTGACTGCGGGGAACTCTCATTGGATAACTCTCAAATCTCAGAGAGGAGGAATTTCAAACATGGCGGTCTTGGGAATGACCAGGACCTACAGTAACGATACCACTGTGGCCAGTGTGAAGGCTCCAGAGGCAACATTATCATCATGGTCAACGGTGCGTGTGGAATGGTAATGACTTCGGCAGCTTGGCGGCAGTGATATCATCATCTCAGTTCAGTGAGCTGAGATCCAGAGAAGCAATGACGACATCAGAGTGGTCAGTCACGTGCTTTGAAAGTACAGACCATTTTGCATATTGACTACAAGAGCCCGTAACCGTTCTGACGTTCCCGCTTCACACTCAATGTGTCTGTTCGTGTCCACTGTCTTGCAGTTCCAATCCAGGAAGTGGTTCTCCAGGAGGTCAGAGAGAAGAGTCTGAGTGTGACTAGTGGAGATTTTGGGCAGATTCATCAAGTCTGTGTTTCACATCCTTCCCCTTCTGCAAAGAAATCATCGTTGGAATGTTTACTCCTATCAGAGCAACAAGTAAAATTATTACAAAACCTTTAATAATGATGTGTCCTATTTTCATTTTATACCGACATGTGGTGTATCCCGTATTTCTGCATGTGCTGAACTACAACGGGTTAACAACATCTATTTCTGACTGTAATTAATCTGATTTGTGATGCGCAATAATTCTCTTTGTTGTGCACAGCCTGCTCGGAACAACATTAACCTGAACTTTTATTTGCAGTATTATTCAGAATATTGTCGAGTGTTTAACTACGTTATACGTATGTTTACCTCCATGCGCGATGTTTTAACAATTATATTTACTTTTTCTGTTCTTGGCGGTATGCTAGATCAGAAAAAGTAGCAGCTGTGTAAAGCTGTATGTGATGGAGACTCGATATTTTTATGTTCCCCAGTGTGTTTCATTATCCGCATCATTGAACACAAGCTGCACCTCTTTTCATATTGTAGGTTCTTTTTTCCACTACTCCGCGGACAATGTCCGGAATTATTTCTGTGCAGGTAGACCGAATAGAATAGACGTAAGGCGCTCCATCCCACCACTAGCCTGCAGGTTACACCTGAGCATGCTGTAGCCCCTGCTTACTGATGTACACTGGATATGGTGGAAGACCTTGTAGCAGAGTCACAGACCGACTGTGTTGCCTGTCTATGCCCGTGTTCGGGACGCCTTATCTGCCCTGTAGAGGAACTTGCAGTGGGAGGTGCATGTGGGCACCGACAACATAGGTAGAACGAGGAAAGAGGATCTTTGCATTACCACCTGAGCGACATTCAATAGGGTCCGGGAGATTAGAGAGTTAAATACGAGTTCATGAAGGCTATTATAGATGACATGGAGACACTGATCATTTGGGGAAGAGGGACACAGAGTGGCAAATGGATTACAATACAGATATGCACTCTCTGATGAGGCTGATGAGAGCTGGACTGTGCACATCTCTACTCACATCACTCTACAGGGACACAGTCGGCTACACCGAGCCTCAGTGTGTCCCTCAACATGTACTCCTGCAGCCTGAAATGTGGTAGTAGGAGACAGGGGGAAAAGGGCTAGTTTGATGTTTCGCGGGATATTAACACAGAGCACTTTAACGGCGGTATGCAAAATTATGAAGGGTATAGATAGGGTGAATGAATGCGTTGTATTGTGAGAAACGTGTTTGATCTTACAGCTATTGCAGGGAGAAGGTTGAAGGCTGACCGGGAGAGGGACCTCAGTGATCCAGCACTGTCCGAAGCCCTGGTGCAAATGGAGTAGAGTTGGACATCCTAACTACAGCAATCCAATCCCACAAAAACCCGGAGCCACAGAAGCTCCAAAGTCTTCATCTCTGAGAAAGGATGTATCCAGCACGAAGACTGGCTGCACCTGGGGACAGCGTGAAAGACTGGCACAGCACAGAGAACTCGGGGCAGTGATCTGTGCCCCAGTGGGCATGATGTGCGAAACTGACCACCGTCTGACTGAGAGACATAGAGCAACAGATTCCTGTTTAATCTCTGCCCTCTCACAATCCGGTGCCCTGTAGTAGCGGATTCCACATCCCTGTTTCTCTATGTCGTGTCTGTATGCATCCACACTATCTGCGAACGTCCTTGTTTCATACACCTCTATAATATTGACGCTCATTCTCCCACATTCCAAGGAAAACAATCCTAAACTGCTCATAACTCAGTCATTTGTGACCCAGCAATGACCTTGTAAACTTCCCCTTCCTTATTTCCAGCTTAATGACATCTTTCCTGAGACAGTGTGCCCAAAACTAAACACGATATTTCAATGTAAACTCACATCTTATACAACTGCAACATAACACCCCACCCTCTGTCCTCTGTACATTGACTGATGAAGGCCAGTGTCCAAATGTTTCATCATCATCTTCCCAGTCTCTGACCCAATTTGAGACCCTGTCAGCTCATTGAGTGAAAGGCAACTTACGTTTGATTAACATGAAGTGAGTTTGTCTAGATGCTAGAAAGGAACCAATAGATGTGGTTGGATTTTCAGAATGCATCTAACAAGGTGCCACTTGAAAGGCTGGTGCACAACACCGGAAACCACAAGACGAGTTCACAAGAATAGAAGGCAGTTTTTTAAATAGAGGACAGAAACTCAGTTAACAGGTTTGTTTCAGGATTGGAGGATGTAACCACTGGAATATCCTTGGATCAAATCCACCCTCAATTACATACTATCAATATTAACATTTTGGTGGAGTGGGCGGAAGTTGGATTGGTAAAGGGTTTTCAAAGGGAGCAAGGGTAAGTTGAGGGCCATTAAATATTCACAATCGATATTAATTAGCCGGCCGAGGGGGCAGAGTGTGTGGTGTCCATGGTTGTCTGTCAATGACATAGGATGTGGTGGGGGTAATGTTGTCATCGGACATTTGGTCTCTGCCACAGGACATAGAGACGCTGGGTAAAAGAGAGAATACTTGGAAAATGGAGCTTAATGTGGTAAACAGCGATGGGGTGTTCAGTGATGGAAGGAATCAAAACGCGGACTATTATTTATACGGAGAGAAACAGCACATGATTCAAGTACAGAGGGGTCCAGGTGTTCTCTTGTACAAGTTACACACAAACAGCAGACAGGTGCATAGAACTGTTGATGGACATTTATCTCTGTGTGATTGGTGCAGAGAGACGGAGAAGTGTTGTTACAGTGTCAGCCAAGTACACAGCGATGGAGTTTGGGAAGGTGAAGCAGGCCAGGACATACACAATGTCAGGTGTGAACAGAGAGACCTTGGGATACAGGTACATAGTTCCCGAAACGTCATAGCACAGATTGTCATGGTTGTGAAGTAGGTGAACAGCATGCCTCCCTTTGGCAGCAGAGGAGTTGCATTACAGTTGCACAAAATATTAATTAAATCACAGCTGCAGTAACCTGTGCAATTCTGGTCAGTACAATAAGGAAGAAGTGATTAAGCTGGAAAGGTGAAGAAAAGATTCACGGAAATGTTGCCTGGACTGGGGTCTTATGTTACAGGTAAAGATCAGACACTCTGGGGCTGCTTTCGCTGGAGTGAAGGAGGCTGAGGGGGGACCTGACCGAAGTTTATAAAACTATGCAGTTGTAGATAAGGGAAACAGTCAGAATCATTTTCCCAGGGTGAAAATGTCAAATTCAAGAAGGCTGCCTTTACAGTGACAGGGTGATCATTTAAAGATGGAGAACATGGCAAGTGGTAGATCAGTTTTATTTACAGCGTAGTGGGGCCCGGTATGAGCTGCCATGGGGAGTGATGAAAGCAGATATGATAGTGACATTGAAGGGAGAGAAGAGATTCCGTTTAATGTGGCATTGTGTTCAGCACAGACATGGTGGGAAGAAGGATGTGCTCCTGTACCGCACTTTTCAGTGTTCTGAGTGAGCCTCAGTGACAGAAAAATATTTAACACGGGGCACCGACAGTGGTATCTGTGGCAGCTTGTCGGATCCTCAAGAGTGCTAGAGAACAGACAGACCAAGGATTACAAGTACACAGTGCTCTGGAAGTGTAGGTAGGGTGGTGAAGAAGGCATTCATCAGTTAGAGTTTGGAGTACAGGAGATGGGACTTCATGTTGTGACAGTACAGGTCATTGGTGAGACCACAATGTATTGTGGGCAGTTCTGGTGGCTCATTTATAGGATGAAGATCACTAAGCTGAGGAAGGGCAGAATGTTTTGAAAGGGGAAAGATCAAAAGGACACTCGGACAACCTCTTCCACACAGACAGTGGTGGGTGTATGGTACGAGCTGCCAGAAGAAGCTGCAGAAGAGACACGATCACAATGTTTAGCAGACATTCGGGCAGGTGAATGGATCGGAGAGGTTGAGAGGTATATGGGCTAAACACAGGTTAAATGGAACTCTGGGATACGCACCGTGGTCAGTATGGCCGCGTTTTTGTCCTGTGCATTTCTGTAACTGAGTGGAAGATGTACAGCACTAGAGATTCCTCACTCCAGGTGTAGATGGTTCACATGTGACTAGGAGGGAATGTAAAAGATGGGAAGAGGAATGTGCAAAAAAGTTTCTCCCCACATGTCCTTTACATCATTCTCCTCTCACCACAGATCAACTCCATCTAGTTTTAGATGGCCTTTGTTGTGAAAAAGACTGCAGCCATTCACTTTATCAGCCATGTCCCTCAGAGTTTATACACTTCAATACGCTCAACACTCAGCTTTCTACATTCCGGGAGCACAGACCGAGGCTTTCCAGTCTTTCCTTGTAACTCAGTCCCAGTCGCTCCTTGTGAATCTTTACTGCACCCTCTCCAGCTGAATCACATCCTTTCTGTTGCTGAGCAACAATCCAACTACAGTCTCAACAAAATATTGTATAGTTGTGACAATAGATCCTAACTCTTGTATTCAGTGCCCCGGTCTCTGCTTTTCTCAGTTCTTGCCTAACATAGTTCTCGTTAGCTTGCAATACACACAAAATGCTGGAGGATCTTAGCCTCTATGGAAAATAGTAAACTGTCAACGTATCTGACTGAGGCCCTTTAACAAGACTGGGAAAAAACAGACGCGAGATCAGGATAAGAAGCTGGTGGAAGGTGGGGATGAAGTACAAGGTGGTAGGTGACCATTAACTTGCTCTTAGTTAAGCAAATTCCCTCAATATTGTGTCCTTCTTTGAGGATGACTGTATCAAAATGTTCTCCTACTGAAATTCATCAATTGCAAGGGCCATGCCCCAGTGCACTGTCTCTTAATGGGCCCTAAAGCATCTGCCGTTACCACCATCCCTAGCAGTAAACTCCACACATATTCTGTGTTTAAAAGTTGACCTCACACTTCCCCACCCCATCTCCCCTACACTTTTCTCTAATCACCTTAGAATTATGCGTCCTTGTTTTAGCGACTTCCATTTTGGGAATCATTCTTTCGGATTTCCACTCATTTGATGCCTCCTATCATTTAGTATACCCCCATCAAGTCACCTCTCATCCTGCTTCCTGCCAAAGAGAAAAGCCCTATTTTACTCCACCTGTCCTCATAAGATATTTTCTGTGAATTTCAACGTTCAAAGTAAATTTATTGCCAAAGTACAAATGTCATCATGTACATTTTGTTGCGGGGATGCACAGTAAATACAAATGTCTTGTGCGCGTGTGATCTTGTGTGTGCAAACACGAATGAATCAATGCAAAACTGTGCACATCAAAGACTGGCAAAACAGCAATGTAGAAAATACAACAAAGAGAATAAATTGTGTAAGTAAACAAAAAAGCAAAGCAAAATGATAATAAACATACAGTAACTATCAGGAAGATGAGACATGGAGTCCCAGAATGTGAGTGAATTGTTGCGCTGTGTGACATTATTGCCTCTGCTTCCAAAGCCTGATCGCTGAGGGGTGATTGCATTTCCTGAACCCAGTGCTGTGGGACCTGAGGCTCCTGTAACTCTTTTTCGATGGCAGCACGGAGAAGAGAGCATCGCCTGGATAATGGAGTCCTTGATGATGGACGCTGCTTTGCTGTAACAGGTCTCCTTGTAGATGTGTTCAATGGTGAGGACGGCTTTATCTGTGATGGACTGGCTGCATCCACAACTTTTCAATTGTTATTGCATTCAATGGCACTGGTGTTTCTCAACCAGACCAGTCAGGCTATTCTCCACTATTGATCTGGAGAACATTATCCAAGTTTCAGATCACATGTTAAATATGCACAAACTGACATAGCAGAGATTGTAAATGCTGGGAAATATTTCCACGATACCAACAACCTCAGCTGCTTCGAGCCTCGACACTAAGACAATCTCAGCCAATGTTGGGGAAATTACAGTCACACACTACTCTGTTTCTTTTACTACTTTCCAGAACCTGCCTACATTTCTGTTCCTCTTTCTGCTGCTAGCGTTTCAAAAGTCTTTGGAAATTGAAGTATACATCATTCAAGGTTCTCCTTTGTCAACTCTCTGTTACATCTTGAGAGATGCCCAGTGGGATTGAGGGAATAGATAATGTACATGAATTGAAGTCCAATATCACGGTTGTACACTTCCCTGTCCTTGAAGTGCTGTGGTTGTTCTGGTGTTTAACGGTGGTGTACAGTGCTGGGTGTGTACAGGACCGTGTGCTGAATGCACAGTGCTGTGAGTTTTATTGTTCTGTGTCCTCGTATTGTCTAGATAAGGTCTAGATATTGTAAAGTTCTCCGTCCCTGTAGTCAAATGTTGACTTTTCTTGAGCAGTCACATATGTAGGGCATGTTAATACCAGAGGTAGACCATTTCCTTCCCTTGCAGTATGGTCCAGATGTTGTTAAATTCTCTGTTCTTACAGTACAGTGCCATCAGTTTAAAAATCATATTTAACTGCATGTGGTCTGTGTCTCCCAAAGTACTAAATTCCCTAGAAGGACCTACCCATCAAAGTGGTTTGAGAAACCCTCCTCTTTAGTATCAACACGTCAGAGAATATCACCATACCACCTTTCTCATCACGCTTTTCTCCCTCTCCTTTTCCTTAGTGAACACCAGCATTCAATTTTTACCGCCAATGCTAACTTTGGTTCCAGGCATAAACTCCCACCTTTATCCTAGGGTGGTCCTGTCCTCTTCCCACTATACTGTTGTTTCCTGTGTATGCATTAGATGCCTTGGGATTCTCACTGATCTTCCTGAATCAGGACATCTCCTGGTAACTCTTCACTCTCCTGATTCTGTGTGACTTGCTTCTTGCTTCCTGTATGTTCCTCTAAGACCCTGTCCAATTTTATTGTCCTTACATATGACTCCTCTTACATTTTTAAACAAATGCATTATTTCTCATCACCCTAAGATTCTGACCATTCCCGTCCTTCTCTACCCTCTTCGCATGACGCGGATCTACTAAATTCTGACCGGCAGGATTGTACGTGACTCTGACATGTCAAACGTCAGCTAACATCAGCTCCATCCAGTAACAATCAGTAACATCAGCTCCCAGACAATATCATCGACCTGTAGGTTCTAACATATTCTGAGCAAAAACCACCTGAAACCCTCCAGAATTAAGATCCATAAACCTTTCACAATTAAATTCCAATCATCTTGCCAGGTTAATTTCCAAACACCATAGCCAGCATGTCTCCATCCCTGATGGACTGTCTACATACTGTTTCTGGAAACCTTAACACAGCAAACAAACACGAGGAAATCTGCAGATGCTGGAAATTCAAGCAACACACACAAAATGCTGGTGGAACGCAGCAGGTCAGGCAGCATCTGTAGGGAGAAGCACTGTCGTCGTTTCGAGTCGAGACCCTTCGTCAGGACTAACTGAAAGAAAAAATAGTAAGAGATTTGAAAGTAAGAGTGGGAGGGGTAGATCCGAAATGATAGGAGAAGACCGGAGGGGGTGAGGTGAAGCTAAGAGCCGGAAAGGTGATTGGCAAAAGGGATACAGAGCTGGAGAACGGAAAGGATCATAGGACGGGAGGCCCAGGGAGAACGAAAGCGGGAGGGAGAACAGGGGAAGAGTGCTGTGCAGAGAGAGCAAAACAACACCGAACACCAAATAATAATCCCCATTCGCTCATTGTTACTTACTGACCTGTAGCTCTGGCTTCCAATACCCCCTCCACATGGCACACGATAAAAATTGTCAGTGTGGCTCCAGCAAAATTCCCTGTGAGAATATTACTTCCCCTCCACTATAACCAATCCCTGTTACACCAGTCCCACCTCTCCATGACGAGAGCCCAATGATCTGTGTTCCTGATGCCCTCATTCTTGCACCAACTTGTTAGCCACACATTTAAGTGTACCAACTACCATATCTTATCTAGCAAGCATATGAAATCTTAAATAATCCTGAAACCACCACCCGAGAGTTCCTATTTCCTAACCATATAACCATATAACAATTATAGCACGGAAACAGGTCATTTCGGTCCTTGTAGTCCGTGCCGACGCTTACACTCATCTAGTCCCAGTGGCCCGCACTCTGCTCATTACCCTCCATTCATTTCCTGTCATTTTACTTTAAATGACAATACCGAACCTGCCTCTGCCACTTCTACTGGAAGCTCGTTCCACGCAGCTACCACTCTCTGTGTAAAGAAATCCCCCCTCATACTACCCTTAAACTTTTGCCCCTTGAATATCAAATCATGTCCTCTTGTTTGAATCACTCTTGCACTCAATGGAAAAAGCCTATCCACGTCAACTCGATTTATCCCCCTCATTATTTTAAATACCTCTATCAAGTCCCCCCTCAACATTCTACGCTCCAAAGAATAAAGACCTAACTTGTTCAACCTTTCTCTGTAACTTAGGTGCTGAAACCCAGGTAACATTCTAGTAAATCTCCTCTGTACTCTCTCTATTTTGTTGACATCTTTCCTATAATTCGTGACCAGTACTGTACACAATGCTCCAAATTCGACCTTACCAATGCCTTGTACAATTTTAACATTACATCCCAACCACTATACTCAATGGTCTGATTTCTAAAGGCCAGCATACCAAAAGGTTTCTTCACCACCCTATCGACATGGCATTGCACCCTCAGGGAACTATGCACCATTATTCCTAGATCACTCTGTTTTGCTGCATTTTTCAATGCTCTACCATTTATCATGTACGTCCTATTTTGATTAGTCCTACCAAAATGCAGCGCCTAACACTTATCAGCATTAAACTTCATCTGCCATCTTTCAGCCCACTCTTCTAACTGGCCTAAATCCCTCTGCAGGCTTTGAAAACCTACTCATTATTCACAACACGAGGAAATCTGCAGATGCTGGCCAAGGGTCTCGGCCCGAAACGTCGACAGCTTTCCTTATCCGCAACGACACTTATCTTAGTATCATCTACATACTTACTAATCCAAATTGCCACCTTAACATCCAGATCGTTAATGTATATGACTAACAACACTGGAAATAGTACAGAGACCTGAGGCACACCACTAGTCACCGGCCTCCAAC
This sequence comes from Hemitrygon akajei, assembly GCF_048418815.1. Classification (NCBI taxonomy): domain Eukaryota; kingdom Metazoa; phylum Chordata; class Chondrichthyes; order Myliobatiformes; family Dasyatidae; genus Hemitrygon; species Hemitrygon akajei. The sequence goes on from NW_027331956.1 coordinate 2,889,962, forward strand.
CTGACAAACAGTTGTCCACCACTACTCACTGGCATCTCACATCCAGCCTCTGTTGAATGCATTTTCCAACTTCAATATTAATACCTAATGATTGAACCTTCCTAACAAACCTTCCGTGTGGAACCTTGTCAAAGACCTTACTGAAGTCCATATAAACAATATCCACTGCTTTACCCTCGTCAACCTTCCTAGTAACCTCTTTAAAAAATTCAGTAAGGTTTGAGAAACATGTCCATCCACGCACAAATCCATCTTGACTGTTCCTAATCATACCTTGTCTATCCAGATAATTATATATACCGTCTCTAAGAATACTTCCCATTAATTTACCCACAAATGACGTCAAACTTACAGGCCTATAATTGCTAGGTTTACTCTTAGAACCCTCTTTAAACAATGGAACCACATGAGCAATACGCCAATCCTGCACTGTTCCCGTTTCTAATGACTTTTGAAATATTTCTGTCAGAGCCCCTGCTATTTTTACGCTAACTTCCCTCAGGTTCCTAGGGATATCCTTTCAGGACCCGGAGATTTATCCACTTTTATATTCATTAGAAGCGCCAGTACTTCCTCTTCTTTAATCCTCATAGTTTCCATAACTTCCCTACTTGTTTCCCTTACCTTACACAATTCAATATTCTTCTCCTTGGTGAATACGGAAGAAAATAAATTGTTCAAAATCTCCCCCATCTCCTTTGGCTCCACACATAGCTGTCCACTGTGATTCTCTAAGGGACCAATCTTATCCTTCACTATTCTTTTGCTATTAATATACCTGTAGAAGCCCTTTCGATTTATTTTCACCTTACTTGCCAAAGAAACCACATATCTTCTTTCAACCTTTCTAATTTCTTTCTAAAGATTCGTTTTATATTCTTTACATTCCTCGAGCACCTCATTTACCCCATGCTGGCCTATATTTATTGTAGATCTCTCTCTTTTTCCGAACCAAGTTTCCAATATCCCTTGAAAACTAAGGCTCTCTCAAAAGTTGAACCTTTCCTTTCAATCTAACAGGAACATAAAGATTTTGTACCCTCAAAATTTCACATTTAAATGAACTCCATTTCTCTATTACTTTCTTCCAATAAAACGAATGGTCCTAATCTAGTCCTTCTGAATCCTTTCGCATCTCCTCGAAATTAGCCTTTCTCCAATCAAAAATCTCAATCCTGGGTCCAGACATGTCCTTCTCCATAATTATATTGAAACTAATGGCATTGTGATCACTGGACACGATGTGCACCCTAACACATACCTCCGTCACCTGACCTTTCTCATTCCCTAACAGGGGTTCCAACACTGCATCTTCTTTAGTTACTACCTTTATGAACTGCTGCAAAAAACTATCCTGCACACATTTTACAAACTCCAAACCATCCATCCCTTTTACAATATGGGCTTCCCAGTCTATATGTGTAAAATTAAAATCTCCCCAATCACAACCTTGTGCTTACTACAAATATTAGATGGTCCCCATTAGATGGCCTATAATACACCCCTATAAGTGTTACTACACCTTTCCCAAATAGCCTCGCTAGACGATCCTTCTAATATATCCTGCCAAAACACCGCTGTAATATTTTCTCTGACAAGCAATGCAACACCTCCCTCTCTTGCCCCTCCGATTCTATCACTCCTGAAGCAACGAAATCCAGGACTCCTCCTGCAATCATGCTTCACTAATAGCTACATCATATTTCCGGATATCAGTCCATGTTCTAAGCTCATCTACTTTTCTTACAATGCTCCTAGCATTAAAATAAATGTATTTAAGAAATTCTCCACCTCTTACTCTCTGTTAATCTTTAACGGTGCAAACAACTTCACTATCTTCTTTTTCTTCCTTCTCCCCTGCATCTTCGGTCCGAGCGCTCCCCTTCTCTATCATTTGCCTATCCTCCCTCACACACTGTCTACAAGCTTTCTCTGTTCGTGAACTAACCTCCTCTCTCCTAGTCACTTCATTTAGATTCCCACTTGCCAACCATTCTAGTCTAGTTCTAGTAAAGGACGGGTTTTGACGGGAGCTGTTGTGGTTGACAGAGACGATAATATACTCCAAGATCAGGCAATTTTGTCGGAACCGGGGAGCATGGGAAACAGGTTCACCTCAAGCTTCAATTTAACAGGTCGGGACGTGAGGTGCAAATGGGATTTCTCTGGAAGGGTGAGGACAGCGATGCCGTCGGGATCAACTGTACACAGCTGTTTTGTAACTCTAAGGCAACGTACATAAAATGGAAAAGATTAAACAGCTGAAAGGACTCTGGTGAAGAGTCTCGGCAAAACATCGGGAGTTTATTATTTTCCATAAATGCTGCCTGGCCTGAGTTTTGAATGTTGGAAAGAGTTATTAGTCGCAGTTTCGTGGCGAGACCCTTCATCAGGGTCTGATTTTGTGTGTGTTGTTTTGTATTTCCAGCGAATGCAGATTATTTGTATCTCTGCTCATCACATTGTTTCCATTTATCCGCAGGTGGGGGGGTAGAACAGGGAGCATGAAGGCAGCTGAATTCCAATACTTTACTGCATTTAATTCTAACTCATTTCCGATTCAGTGGGTATTTCACCGCATTCTTTAGTTCCTCTCGGAATTTTGCTCTGAGTCAGGACATAAATGCAGGTGTTGGTGCAGGAACTGAGAATCTGCAGCATTTCCGATGTGTTTCCTAAGATGTAACGGGGATCCGTGAGAGAATAAACAACAAAACTCTTTAAAATCCGTCTAAGGATTAAAAATACCACCTGTGTTACCCACAACAATAGGAAACTACCGGTTACGCTGAAGAGCAAAACGATGGATTTGCGTCGATTCTCCATCTCCCGGTCCTCGTCATTCTCTCCACTCTTTTGTCCCCGGAGCCCCCTGCGGGATCGACTGGCCGCTAGAATCCGCCTGACAGTCACAATATTGAGCAGCAGCATCAGAAAGAAAGGGACACAAGGGGTTAAAATGAGGTGAAACATCTCAAATGCCGCCCATGAGGGTGAGTTTGTGAAGCTCGGTGTAGCAACACAACCCCAAGGAACACCATCAATTATTACAATGGGCTCGTATATAAAGCCGCAGGGGACACTCACCAAACAAGACAACACACTCACTGTCCCGATAACCATAGCCGCCGTTCTCTCGGTGCAATATTTTGTTTTCAGCTTCTCACAGCAAATAGCCACAAATCGATCGACGGTGAAAGCGACAGTCAGCCAGACTGAGGCCGCAGTGCTCGCAAACATCAACCACTCACCGAGACTGCAGACAGCAGTGATGGAAAGGAATGATCGGGGAAAATAGATGGCAGCAGTCCACCTCAGCAGCGGATCCGAGATAACGACCAGGAGATCGGCCGCTGCCATTCCCACCAGGTAGCGAGTGATGCATTTGGAGAGACCGCACTTTCCCCGGGACAGGATCACAATCGCCACCAAGTTCGCTGGAAGAGAGACAGGGATCAGCAAATTGAGAAAATACTTAGCAGAAGCCAATGCAGCAGTTTGAGGGGAACCTGTCAAATTTCCACTTCATTGTTACATTTAGCGGTGGGAGGGTCGAGACAGGGCGCAGAGCTGGCGGAAACAGAGAAGGAGTTTGCACAGCAACATAAAGTCAATATGATCTGAAGACTGAATAGTTTTAACATTACATCACAACTCCTATACTCAGTGCTCTGATTTATAAAGGCCAACATACCAAATGTTTTCTTCACCACCCTATCCACATGAGATTCCACCTTTAGGGAACTATCCACCATTATTCCTAGATCACTCTGTTCCACTGCATTCTTCAACGCCCTACCATTTACGCTGCATGTCCTATTTGGATTATTCCTACCAAAATGTAGCACCTCTCATTTATCAGCATTAAACTCCATCTGCCATCCTTCAGCCCAGTATTCTAACTGGCCTAAATCTCTCTGCAAGCTTTGAAAACTTACTTCATTATCCACAACGCCACCTACCTTAGTATCATCTGCATACTTACTAATCCAATTTACCACCCCATCATCTAGATCATTAATGTATATGACAAACAACATTGGACCCAATACAGATCCCTGAGATACACCACTGGTCACCGGCCTCCAACCTGACAAACAGTTACCCTCCACTACTCTTTAGCATCTCCCATCTGGCCACCGTTGAATCCATTTTACTACTTCAATATTAATACCTAACGATTGAACCTTCCTAACTAACCTTCCGTGCGGAAACTTGTCAAAGGCCTTACTGAAGTCGATATAACATTCACGGCTTTACCCTCGTCAACTTTCCTCATAACCTCTTCAACAAATTCAATAAGGTTTGTCAAACATGACCTTCCACGCACAAATTCACGCGGACTATTTCTAATCAGACCCTGTCTATCCAGATAATTATATATACCATCTCTAAGTATACTTTCCATTAATTTACCCACAACTGACGTCAAACTGACAGGCCTATAATTTTAAACAATGGAACCACATGAGCAATACGCCAATCCTCCGGCACCATACCCGTTTCTAATGACATTTGAAATATTTCTGTCAGAGCCCCTGCTATTTCTACACCAACTTCCCTCAAGGTCCTAGGGAATGTCGTGTCAGGACCTGGAGATTTATCCACTTTTACATTCTTTAAAAGTGCCAGTACTTTCTCCTCTTTAATCGTGATAGTTTCCATAACTTCCCTACTTGTTTCCCTTACCTTACACAATTCAATATACTTCTCTTTAGTGAATACCGAAGAAAAGAAATTGTTCAACATCTCCCCATCTCTTTCGAATCCACACATAGCTGTCCACTCTGATTCTCTAATGGACCAATTTTATCCCTCACTATCCTTTTGTTATTAATATATCTGTAGAAACGCTTCGGATTTATTTTTATCTGACTTGCCAAAGCATTCTCATATCTTCTTTCAGCTTTTCTAATTATTTTCTTAAGATTCTTTTTACATTCTGCATATTCCTCGAGCACCTCATTTACTCCATGCGCCTATATTTATTATCGATCTCCCTCTTTTTCCGAACCAAATTTCCAATATCCCTTAAAAACCATGGCTCTCTCAAACTTTCAACCTTTCCTTTCAACCTAATGGGAACATAAAAATCCTGTACCCTCAAAATTTCACGTTTAAATGACCTCCATTTCTCTATTACATCCTTCCCATAAAACAAATTGTCCTTATAAGTCCTTTCGCATCTCCTCAAAGTTAGCCTTTCTCCAATCTAAAATCTCAACCCTGGGTCCAGTCCTCTCTTTCTCCATAATTATATTGAAACTAATGGCATTGTGATCACTGGACCCGAAGTGCTCCCCAACACATACCTCCGTCACCTGACCTTTCTCATTCACTAACAGGGGTTCCAACACTGCACCTTCTTTAGTTGCTACCTCTATGTACTGATGCAAAAAACGATCCTGCACACATTTTACAAACTCTAAACCATCCATCCCATTTACAGTATGAGCTTCCCAGTCTATATGTGGAAAATTAAAATCTCCCCAATCACAACCTTGTGCTTACTACAAATATCTGCTATCTCCTTGCAACTTTGCTCCTCCAATTCTCGCTCCCTATTAGGTGGTCTATAATACACCCCTATAAGTGTTACGACACCTTTCCCATTCCTCAATTCCACTCATATAGCCTCCCTAGACCAGCCCACTAATCTATCGTGCCAGAACACCGCTGTAATATTTTCTCGGACAAGCAATGCAACACTTCCTCCTCTTGCCCCTCCGATTCTATCACACCTGAAGCAACCAAATCCAGGAATATTTAGTTGACAATCACACCCCTCCTGCAACCATGCTTCACTAATAGCTGCAACATCATATTTTCAGGTATCAATCCATGTTCTAAGCTCATCCACCTTTTTTTTTAACAATGCTGGTAGTATTAAAATAAATGCATTGAAGAAACTTTCCACCTCTTCCTCTCTGTTTATCTCTAACGTTGAAAACAACTTTACTATTTTCTTTTTCTTCCTTCTCCGATCTGTTCCTGCATTCCGGTCACCCCCCCCCCCCCCCCACCCCCTGTATCTAGTTTAAGTACACTGGAGCCTCTCCAGCAAACATACCTGCAAGAATATTCTTCCCCCTCTAGTTCAGATGTAAACTGTCCCGCAGGGACATGTCCCAACTTGCCTGGCAAATTGCCCAATTATCTATATATCTGAAGCCCTCCCTCCTGCACCATGTCTTCAGCCACGTGTTGATCTGTGCTATCTCACTATTTTTAAACCCACCTGCACGTAGCACTGGTAGCAATCCTGAGATTGCGATGCTGGAGGTCCTGACCTTTAACCTGGCGCCTAACTCCCTAAATTCACCTTTCAGGACCTCCCCACTCCTCCTACCCACGTTATTGGTCATTACATGGACCACGACATCCGGCTGTTCACCCTCCGTCTTGAGAATACTGAGAACTCGATCTGAGATATCTCGGATCCTGGCACCAGGGAGGGAACAGACCATCCGGGATTCTCAATCACGTCCACAGAAACTCCTATCTGCCCCCTTAACTATCGAATCCCCAATCACTACTGCACTCCTCTTTTCCCTCCTTCCCTTCTGAGCTGAGGGTCCAGTCTCGGTGTCAGCGACGCAACCACTGCAACTTGTCCCTGGTAGGTCCTCCACACCAACAGTATCCAAAACGGTATACTTATTATTGATGGGAACGGCCACAGTTGTGCTCTGCTCATTCTGTCTAATCCACTTCCCTCTCCTGACAGTCACCCAGCTACCTGTCTGCTGACACTTAGGGGTTAATATCTCCCTGTAACTCCCTAACACGGTTTGTCAGGTGCTGCAGCTGGATGCACCTTTTGCAGGTGTAGTCATCAGGAACAATTGTGCTCGCTTGAGTTCCCACACACTGCAAACGGAGCACTCAACTGCCCTAACTGCTGCCTCCATTACCTACTCCAAAGGCAATTAAATTAATGAAATGATCTTACCCGGCCTTACCTCACTTGGAGTGAAACTCGACCTCAGCTTCTGCTCGCTCTTTAACCTCTCCCGCTGATCTCAAAGTACGACTTTCACGCGCTTGCGCAGTTTTGTCCCGTTTAACCTCGCCTTTGCCTGTTCACGCCGAAGCCTGTTGAGCCAAATCCGTCCCACTCTGACTCAGTCCACTCCGACAATGGCCGCTGTATAGGGTGGTCTCCTTTATAAACCTTTGGCGCGCTACGTCACGCGCCTGCGCAGTCTAGTCTCTTTTCCCCGATCAGTTTAAAAAAATGGCTCCTCTCTGAGATGCCTTAACCTCTTCCCTCTCCGCCTCTTGCTTCGATTTAAAAGTCCGATCACGAACCTATCAATCTCTACCTTCAATACACCCAACGACCTGGTCTCCACTGCTGAACGTGGCAAAAAAAAAAATCAGCAAATTCACCACCCTCTGGCTAAAGAAATTTCTCCACATTTCTGTTTTGAATTGACACACCTCTATCGTCTGTTTGTGCCCTCTTGTCCTAGACTTTCCCACAATGAGAAACATCCGTTCCACATTTACTCTGTCTCCACTTTTCAACATTCGAAAGTTTTCAGTGTGAACGTCCCTCATCCTTGTAAATTCCAATGAGTACAGACCCAGACCCATCAAATGTTCTTCGTATGTGTAACCTCCGGGGTCGCCTAAGGCTCGCTCAGCTCGTTCTCGTCTAAGGGGTGCAGCCTTTGGTCCCGCCAAACTGGGTAATCAGCTTGTGTGGATGCTATATGATGTCCCCGCTTCGCCAAAAAACAAACAGAACACCCTATGCGATTAAATGATTACAATTTATAAAGATTACTATAACTAAGTGATCAATAACGATACAGTATATATGAAGGAAAAGAAAATAAAGAAAAGGCGCCAAACTTATCAAAGTCCAAACCACTTTGTGCACAACCGTTGGAGCTCAATTACCGAAGTCTTCTGGCCGCCATTCGATCCCCTCCGAACTCCTCGACTCGCAGCTCAGGACCACCCGAAGTGATCAAGCAAGCACCCCCGGCACGTCTGTCTTCGCCTGCTCTCCTCGGCGAAGTTCCTGGCCACGGACTCCGCCAGGGGTCTGTTCCGTCACCCAGCTTACAGCATCGCGTCCTCGCTCTCTCTCTCTCTCATCCCCTCGTGCTGGCTCCCCAAAATGCCCGCCAACAATCAGCTCACAGACCCAGAAGAAAAAATAACATTAATCCCAATTGGTTAACAAACGAATACAATTCAAGATATCAGTAATTTTAACCCAAACAAACTGCGAGAGAAAGCACTTACCATAACAAAGAAGCATCCTACTTTTAACAAAACAAAGTAGCCATTCTGATTAATAAACGCAGTAACAAAAGAACCCCATTACACAAAAAAACACAAACGAGGAAACTCCCTTACATGTAATTATGTAATTTGTCATTTAATTTGGCCATTAATGATGTGCGGACCATGTAACCTACTCGCGACACTGCCTATGAATGCCTTACCTCATTGCCCTCTAGTTTTCTAAGTGTTTTTTAGTTATCCGAGAGTCTCTTAAAATACCCCATTGTATCCGCTTCTCCTACTATCGCTGGCAGTGCATTCCACGCACCCACTACCCTCTGTGTGAAAATCTCACCTCTGATATCCCCTTGTACCTACTTCCAAAAACCTTAAATCTATGACATTTGTGTTAGCCATTTCAGCCACAGGGGAAAAAGCCTCTGGCTATCCTTTGTCCTATCCTATCCACGATCAATGCCGTTCATTATCTTGTAGAACTCTATAAGGTCAGCTCTCAACCTCTGTCGCTCCAAGGAGAAAAGGCCAAGTTCACTCAACCTCGTCTCAGAAGGCACGCTCTCCAATCCAGGCACCATCTTTGAGCACTCTCTATGGTATCCACATCTGTCCTGTAGTAAGGTGACCAGAACCTTAAACAGTACTCCAAGTGGGTCTACCTAAGGTCTTATATAGCTGTGACATTACTGCACTGCTCTTGAACTCAAACCCACAGTTGAAGAAGGCATTCATACCATACTCCTTCTTAACAACTGTGTCAACATGCACAGCAGCTTCAAGTGTCCTCTAGACAGGAGCCCCAAGATCTCCCTGATCCTGCACACTGCCAAGTCTTACCATTAATATGACATTCTTTCTTCAAGTTTGACCTACCGAAATGAACCACTTCACTCTTTTATGGATTGAAATCCATTCTCCGCTTCCCAGCCCAGTTCTGCATCCTATCTATTTCCCTCTGTTAGCTCTGGCAACCCACCAGACTAACCACACTACCCCCAATTATTGTGTCATAAGCAAACTTATACACCCACCCTTCTACTTCCTCATCCAGCTCATTTATAACCATCCCAAAGGGAGGTATGATATACACAACTCCCAATGCTCTACATTCCTCAATATGTTTTGATACACCCTCAAATAATTCAATCGAGATCGTGAGGCGTGACCTACCCCTGAGAAAGCCGAGCCGACTAATCAGATTATGTCTCTCCAAATGCTCATGAATCTCGCCTCTCAGGAGCTTTCCAAACAATTTGACCGCCACTGAAGTAAGATTCAGTGGTCTATAATTTTCCGGGTCATCTCTGTTCCCTTTCTTGAAAAAGGGAGCATCATTTAGAACTCAAGAACATAGGAAATAGGATGAGGCCAATCAAGCCTGCTGTACCATTCAGTAATATCACAGCTGATCCGACGATGGACTCATCTCAACCTACCTGCCTTTTCCTCATAACCTTAATTCGCCAACTATGCAAAAATCTATCCAACCTTGTCTAAAGTATATTTACTGAGGACGTCTCCACTGCTCCATCGGGCAGAGGATTCCAGAGATTTACCACACTTTGGCAAAAAGCAGTTCAGCCTTACCTGCGTCCTAAATACCCCCCCCCCCCCCCGAATCTTAAGGCTATGTCCTCTAGTACCGGACCGTTTCACTTTCACCATGGAGGTCCAATCCTTATACACTTCAATTCCCCATCAAGAAAACCTCAAAGCCCTCCGCTACTTTCTTGACAATAGACCTCACCAGTTCCCCATCACCACCACACTCATCCAGTTGGCCGAACTGGTACTCACACTTAATAACTTCTCTTTCGGCTCTTCCCACATTCTTCAGACCAAGAGTGTAGCTATGGGCACTCGCATGGGCCTCAGCTATGCCTACCTCTTCGTGGGTAATGTGGAACAGTCTATGCTCCAAATCTATACTGGAACTGCTCCCCAACTTTTCCTTCGCTACATTGACGACTACATTGGTCCTGCTTCCAGCACCCATGCTGAGGTCGTCAATTTCATCAACTTTGCTTCTAACTTTCACCCAGCCCTCAACTTCACTTGGTCCATCTCGGACACTTCTCTCCCCTTTCTCGATCTCTCGGTCTCAATCTCTGGAGTCAGACTGTTCACTGACATCTTCTATAAACCCACTGACTCCCATAACTACCTGGATTACACCTCTTTCCACCCTGCCATTGTAAAAATGCTATTCCCTATTCCCAGTTCGTCCCCGCCGCATCTGCTCTCAGGATGAGGCTTTCAGTTCCAGGACATCTCAAATGTCCTCTTTCTTTACGAATCGTAGTTTCCCTTCTGCCGTCTTCAATGATGCCCTCACCCGCATCTCCTCCATTTCCGGCACTTCGGCCCTCAACCCCATCCTCCCGTCACCACAACAGGGACCGAGTTCCCCTTGTCCTCAGTTACCAACCCATCAGCCTCCGGATCCAGCACATTATCGTCCGCAATTTCCGCACCTTCAACAGGATCCCACCACTAAGGACATCTTTCCCTCTCAACCCCTTTCTGCTTTTCACAGGGATTGTTCCTTCCGCGACTCCCTGTTCCACACGTCCCTCCCCACGGATCTCCCACCTGGCACTTATCTCTGCAGGGGTAAGTGCTACACCTATCCCTGCACCTCCTCTCTTACCACCATTCAGCACCTCAAACAGTCCTTCCAGGTGAGGCAACACTTCACGTGAGTCTGTTGGGGTCATCTATTGCATCCGGTGCTCCCAGTGCGGCCTCCTCTACATCGGCGAGACCCGATGCAGATTGGGGGACCGCTTCGTCGAGCACCTCCGCTTCGTCCGCCACAACAGACAGGATCTACCAGTCGTCAACCACTTAAACTCTCCTTCACATTCCCATTCAGATACGTGCATACATGATCTCCTCTACTGCCATGATGAGGCGAAACTCAGGTCGGAGGGCCAACATCTCATATACCGTCTGGGTAGTCTCCAGCCCCTTGGTATGAACATCGAATTCTCCAGCTTCCGTTAATTCCCTCCCTCTCCCTTCCCCTATCACACTTTTATTCTGCCTCCTCTTCTAGCTGCCTAGCACCTCTGTCATGATTCTGCCTTCTTCTACTACCCATAGTACTTTCCCCTTACATTCCGTCATCACCTCTCCGGACTATCACCTCCCTGCTTCGCCTCCCCCCGCGATCTTTCCCCTGATTGGTTTTCGCTTGCATCTTCCGCCTCCCCCCACCTTCTTTATAGGGCCCTGCCCCCCCTTCTTCAGTCCTGTCCAAGGGTCTCTGCCCGAAACATTGATTGCTCTTTTCAATAGACGCTGCCCGACCCGCTGAGTTCATCCAGCTATTGTACGTGTTGATTTGACCACAGCATCTGCAGTGTACTTTTGTGTTTACTATTCTCCTAACATATTCCTCGTATTTCACACTGCCACCCAGCTTTGTGTCATCTGCAAATTTGCTAATGTTACTTTTAATCCATTCATCTAAATCATAAATGTATATTGTAAATAGCTGCGGCCCCAGCACTGAGTCCTGTGGTACCCCACTAATCACTGCCTACCATTCTAAAAAGGACCCGTTAATGCCTACTCTTTGTTTCCCGTCTGCCAACCAATTTTCTATCCATGTTAGTACGCTACTCTCAATACCATGTGCTCTAATTTTGTCCACTAACCTCCGATGTGGGACATTATCAAAGACTTTCTGAAAGTCCAGGTACACTACATCCACTGGCTCTCCCCTGTCCATTTTCATAGTTACATCCTAAAAGTATTCCAGAAGATTAGTCAAGCATGATTTCCCCTTCGTAAATCCATGCTGACTCGGACCGATCCTGTCACTGCTATCCAAATGTGCGGCTATTTCATCTTTTATAATTGACTACTGCATCTTCCCTACCACTGAAGTCAGGCTAACTGGTCTATAATTTCCTGCTTTTTTCTGTCACGCCTTTCTTATAAAGTGGGATAGCATTCGCTACCCTCCAATCCTCAGGAACTGATCCTGATTCTATAGAACATTGGAAAATCATTGCCAATGTGTGCACGGCTGCTAGATCCATATCCTTAATTACCCTGCGATGCAGACCATCAGGCCCTGGGGATTCATCAACCTTCAGTCCCATTAATCCCAACACCATTTTCTGCCTAATGTGAATTTCGTTCAGTTCCTCCGTTACCCCAGGTCCTCTGGCCACTGTAGCATCTGCGTCTTCCCTAGTGAAGACAGATCCAAAATATCTGTTCGACTCGTCTGCCATTTCCTTGTTCCTCATAATAAATTCACCCGCTTCTGCCTTCAAGGGCCCAACTTTTGTCTTAACTATTTTTTTTACTCTTCACATACCTAAAGAAGCTTTTACTATCTTCCTTTATAATCTTGGCAAGCTTACCTTCGTACCTCATCTTTTCTCCCCATATTACCTTTTTAGTAATCTTCTGTTGCTCTTTAAGATTTCCCCAATCCTCTGGATTCCCGGCTAATGTTTGCTATGTTATAATCCTCTTTTATTTTTATAGTGCCCTTGAATTCCCTTGACAGCCACGGTCGCCCCTCACTCCATCTTTGGAATGAACTGTTCCTGCACCTTCTGTATTATTCCCAGAAATATCTGCCATTGTTGTTTCACTGTCATCCTTGCTAGTGTATCCTTCCTGTCGGCTTTGGCTAGTTCCTCCCTCATGGCTCCACAGTCCCCTTTGTTCAACTGTAATACTGACACTTCCGATTTTCCCTTCTCCCTCTCAAATTGTAGATTAAAACTTATCATATTATTGTCACTAATGACACGAATTGTTCATACCAGAAACTACTACACTTAATTCATAAACACCTGATTTACTTTGAACTACAACTGCCGTCGGGCCTCGCGCTCAACCGGCTGCAACTTTCGAGCAGGGCAGTCCGCGGCGCCTTCTGGGAGCTGTAGTCAAAATCCTTGTTCGCTTCTTGCAAGGCCACTTTTCCTCATCTGGGAGCGGACTAACCGTGGCGTCGAAAGCGAACTACGCCTGTCGTTATGGACGCCGAGACAGGCGACCACCCACAGAAATAACTCGTTGAACTCCACCATGGTGATGGCGCGGAAAAGAAGGCGCGGATTTCTACCTGGCCTGTTGCAGCTCTGACCCACCTCAGTCCGGTGCTGTCATTAGTTGAGGTGCCTGTCTGTGAAATGAAAACTCACACGATAATATGAATGTTTGTCAGCCTTGCAAAGTGTGAACACGAATTTTTCCAGTCAAAGGACAGACTGTGACGTCAGTGGATGTATGTTGTCATGACGGTCCTCTCAATAACGACACTTTACTGCAGGATAAAATGAAGTTCGTGATGTTTATAACGGATGTGGTGAATTGTTCTGCTCAGACATCCCGTCCTAATGAGGAAATTAAACTTTTTATGAAAACTGCAGAAAGGTGTCTTGATATAACTGATGTTATGCGGGAAGCCATAAATTAAGCTCTGATGGGTATGGCTTCTATATCTCAGTCTACGTGCGAAGCTACATAATGGGATTAAAATATTGCAGTGGGATGTGAGAAGTCTGATGTCGCATGGTCAAGGTTTTAAGAACTTTATTTTTGATTGTCAAATTTTCACGATGTTTTATATATACACAAGAAAACTCGTATTTAAAACGATACATATTCTAAATGCTTTAGTAGGAAAGAGGTTGTACAATTGTAGATTGAGGGTGTGCAGAGATATTTAGGGAGAGGAATGGGGTATTCTGGAAAGGTATGGAGTATCAGTTAAGCATAAAAGGGCTGAGCCAAGGTGAGGAAAGTGGAGACGGTTGTGAAAAATGTTTACTGGAGGTCATATTCAGATAATATTGGAAGGGATATTAAACTTGGAGATGTTTGGGGATTGTATAATAAATTGGGGAATTCGTAGTGATCATAATATTCATCTGTGATTGATAAGAGTAAAATGTCACTGAAACAGGGAAGGTTGTGTTACTGGCTGGGTCATTTGCTGAGATTCATAATAAAGATAATTTTGGTAAAGATTATCTAAACAGTGTAGCGATGAGATACTCTGTGAATCCCCTGACGTATTGAAAGTCAGCTGTAGCAATGATAGTATCACTGAAGTAGAGTTCTCTCTCTGTGAAATTAAGAAGGCTATTATTAATTCGGGCAACACACAGACAATGCTGGAGGAACTCAGCAAGACAGGGAGCAGTCGATGTTTTGGCCTAGACATTTCAACAGGACTGCAGGCTAAATAAAAAACTGACCTGATGAGTTCCTCTAACATATTGTGCATTTTGCTTGAATTTCCAAAATCTGCAGATGGTTGGGGTTTGGTTATTATTAATGCAAGTCAAATGTCTCTAGAAAAGGATAATATATGTTAGTGTATGATAAGCCATCTGACTGACAACTCTCCTGATGATAATAACATTTTAGAATCGCATTTATAGATTAGGCTATATTCTTTACTCATAAAATTTGGTTTTCAAGCGGCTCTACGCCTGATCCTTCTAGTTATTGGCCCTATCATTAACACCTCAGTTTTGTAAACTTATGGAACCTATGTTAATCGAGCGTTTGAAATATATTTTGGATAAAGTTGATATATTGCTTTATCGAAGTGGATTTCAGAAGGGTAATCTGACATTGGATTCAGTTTTAGCTTTAGAAGGTAATATTAAGAGAATACAATTAAACAATGATGTTGTAATAGCAGTATTTTCTGATATTGAAAAGGCATGCGATGTTTATAGAAGGATGTACTTTGGATTAAATTCTGATAAAGAAGATTGAGGGAAAGTCTGCACACTTTTCTGAGTTTTATATTTGGACAGTCTGTGTTGGTACAGGTGGGCAAGTTGCATACGGGTTTCTATGGGACAGAGACTGAGAAAGAATAAGGCAGCATTTGTAACCTTTTATCATTTAATATTATGATTAATGATATTTTCTCAGAGATATCCTCTGGCCACTATATAACCACTGTATTCAGATGGTGAAGCTTTATGGATTAGAGGTAGAAATTTCAATTGGATGCAATTGGCAGTTAATAAGTTTGAACGACAGACAGACAGATGAGGATTTAAACTTTCAGTAGCTATTGCTCAAGTTCTATGTTTTGCAAATGGGATAAATATTGGATTTGAAATTATATGGTCAAACACTTGAAGATATACCAGGGGTAAGTTTTCCAGTCAAGTGGATCGATAACAAGCTGAGATGGAAGTACCAGATCAGTAAAACAATTGATCAATATAAAGGAGTATGAAATAATCTCAGGTGTCAGTGGGTGTTCTGGGGTGCTACATGAATATCACTCTTGACCGCTTTCATCTTTGCTTGATTACGGTTGTGTGGCTCATACATCAGCTTCATATTCAACTCTATGGGTGTGAAGCAACCACAAGCTTTACGATTGTGTTGTGCTCAGTCAGGTCGGCCCTTGTTTTGTCTTCACTGGTGGAAATAGGATCAGTACACTTGCATTTATGGAGATTGCAGTTGATGTTGACATACAGGATTCATTTGAGCGACAAAGAAATAATCACACTGTTAAAGTTCGGGTGGAGGAATATTGGAAACACCAGAGGAAGAGTGATTTTACTTTTAGGTGCTGGGATCTTATCACGCTGAGAAGATGGGAATGTTGGATCACGCAAGGTTTCACACTGCCACATTCTCTGAAACCCACATTTTTCTCTCTATAACTATTCAATGTTCGGTCACACAGTTTAATAAGGTCCAAGGATTCTGTTCTGCCCGGGAGCCTGTTGATCCATCAGTTTATAAAGGAAAATTATTATGACATGTCAACCATTAACTCAGACTAATCGAAAATAATTTAAGTGGGAATGTTTGTGTGGCTGTCTTGTGCATGAATTACAGGTAACGATAAAGAAAGGACTGGACAACCATTTATCAGTATATACAGCAGAATTTATTGCTATCTTTTTAGGGTTACAGAGAGTGGAGGAATTTTGTCCAAGTAAAATTTAAATGTGTTCAGATGCCGTTTCGGGTTTGTTGTATCCTAAGAAGATCATTCTAGCAGTCCGTTGCTATCATTACTGTTGGGAACTCATCAAACATAATTTCATATTCAAAGTATTGGCTTTTATGTTCCCTTCTCGTGGGTCCCTGCACACAGACTGCTGGGGGGAGTGGGCGGATTGACTGTTTAGTTAAAAAATCAACAATGCATGAAGACCTCCCACTGAACAAATCAGAAGCTGAGAGGATTAACTACTGGGCCCTTCTGGCAGGACGAGCGGGATAATGGGCACGGAGGTGAGGAGACACATTTACAGAATACATAAAACGGTTAATTTTATGGGAGAAAGGAGTAAGAAAAAGGAGGGAAAGAATGATATCGATACGGCTCAGAATTGGCTCAGTTGCTGATACGGGATTAGCAAATAGGCATCAGACGAGACCCCTGTCGTCTTGTGCGGAAGTCGGACTGTGAGATTGGTGGGCCGGAATGGGAATAGATGGACATATCAGCAGAAATGGCTGGATCGCATTCCGGAGTAGATCTTTGACTGATATCTGGCAGGGCCAATGAGGTACTGAGTCTCCTGGACGGAGCTTTACCCCTCCCAAACACACACTATCCTGATGTCCCGGAGCTGCCGGTCAATGGGATAATCCGCTCGGGAAATACCCCTGGGAGATCAGGCGGTAAATGAGTGGAGCTGGAGCCCGAAACGGAGACACTGCGGCCGCCTCCGGCTTGTGCTCAGGACGCGGCTTTATTAATGAACTGAAGCACCGAGGTGACCGGATATTTCACCCCGCTGATCACCTGCTCCCTAAATTTCGACTGAGTCACCGCGTAAATAAATGTGTTCGTGCAGCAGCTGAAATTCCTCAGCAAAAACCCCGCGAGGTTAAATATCCCTTCAGATTCATTGAAATCAAATCCCTTTCCTGAGACGTGATAATATATGACATTTACAAACTGTGTCATCCACAGGAGGATGAAGCTGCCGGAAACGGTGAAGAGTAAAACCACAGACCTCCTCCTGCTCTCCATCTCCGGGTCACTGCGGTTCTCACCCTTGCTCTGACCCTTCAGCCCCTTACGGACCCGACTGGCCACTAAAATGTGTCTGACTGTCAGGGCGTTGAGCAGTATTATCGCAGCAAAAGGTAGGAACGGAGTTAAAACCGTATCCAGCCAGTCAAATCCCACCCACCAGGGGTCAGTGAAATAATTGTCTTTGATATCACAGAGCCACGGAACATTGTCGATGATTATCCAGGGTTCCCATGTGAAGTATCGGGGAACGTTTCTCAGACAGGACAGTGCGCCGGTTGTTGTCAGAACCGCAGCCGCAGTTTTCCCGGTGCAATATTTTGTTTTCAGTTTCTGGCAGCAAATGGCGACAAACCGATCAAAGGTGAAAGTGACGGTGAACCAGACAGAACAGTGTGTGGCCGAGTACGACAGTACTTCCATAACACTGCACACAGGGGTGAGTAAAGAAAAGCTCCAACGGAAGTAATACCAATTTATTTGATACAAAAAGACCTCGGTGACAATGGTCAGTAGATCCGCCGCTGCCATGGCCACCAGGTAGCGAGTGGTGCAGGTAGAGAGGCCGCAGTTTCCCCGGGACAGGATTACAATCGCCACTAAATTAACTGGAGGGGGAGGGGGAGAAGGAGGGGGAGGGTGAGAGGCATAGGGAGGGAGAGGGTGGGGAGAGGGAGAGGGAGAGGAGGGGGAGGGGAGAGGCATAGGGAGGGAGAGGGTGGGGAGAGGGATACGGAGGGGGAGGGAGGGGGAGGGGGAGAGGGAGAGGGAGCGGGAGAGGGAGAGAGAGAGAAGACACTGGGCATTAATGATCATATTCTTGGGGAATTAACAAAGATCGAGATTCAGCTGAAGATCAGGAGTGCTGGAGTCTGTGAACGGCTGCTAATCTAACGCCAGACACGGGTAACACTGTCTCGGAAATGCCTTCTCCAGTGTGGAGATAAGACAATGTGTGGACAATCGTCGGAGATAAAAACGAGCGGTTTGAACAACGATCGGTGCTGATCCCGATTCCAGTCGCTGATGGGGCCGGTTTCACTGGTTTAACCCTCTGGAAACTCAGCACCTGATGGGGCCAAGAAGCGAACAGAGAGGAGCAACACGCACACAAAATACTGGAGGAACTCAGAAAATACAGAGAGCACCCATGGAATTTAACAAATGTTTCAGGGCGAGAGCCTTCTTCACGTCGAAGCAGTGCCCCAATTTACTACGGCACACAGAGTGAAAACAGAACAACTTATTAACCTGAGGCTGAGTGACTCCGTTAATTGATGAATTCTGCACGCAGCTCAATTCGAAACACACGTCAGCAGATCCGCGGACACTAGTTGGGTGATCAACCCAATTATTGACCAACGGGCAGTGGGATCCGGCTGTGACAGAATTCATAGAAAGACTTGAACTATACGGCCAGGGCTTCGCTCTAATCAATAGCTCAGAAACAGTGATCTTCACAATGTAAACCACTGGGTTTGGTGCGGCTGTAACGAAAACCAGTTTCCCTCGGGATCAATAAAGTATGTCTGTCTGTCTGTCTGTCTGTCTGTCTGTCTTGTTCCAGTCACATTTTCCCGAGAGCTGCCTGTCCCCAGCACGGAGATAAATCTGAATCAGGTGTCATTAAACGGTCCCAGTCTTACCATTCCGAAGATCCTCCCCTGCGCAGCACTGGCGCAACTCTAGATAAGGTTCTATTAAAACCCTCCCATTCACCCCTTCCCGGAGAGCTGCCTGTCCGAGTACTGGTACAACACTGCCCCATTAAAACCTTGCCATTCACCCCTTCCCGGAGAGCTGCCTGTCCGAGAAGTGTTACAACACTGGGCAATGTCCCATTAAAACCCTCCCATTCACCGCTTCCCAGAGAGCTGCCTGTCCGAGTACTGGTACAACACTGGGCAATGTCCCATTAAAACCCTCCCATTCACCCCTTCCCGGAGAGCTGCCTGTCCGAGCACTGGTACAACAATGTCCCATTAAAACCTTCCCATTCACCCCTTCCCGGAGAGCTGCCTGTCCGAGTACTGGTACAACACTGCCCCATTAAAACCCTCCCATTCACCCCTTCCCGGAGAGCTGCCTGTCCGAGAAGTGGTACAACAATGTTCCATTAAAACCTTCCCATTCACCCCTTCCCGGAGAGCTGCCTGTCCGAGAAGTGGTACAACACTGCCCCATTAAAACCCTCCCATTCACCCCTTCCCGGAGAGCTGCCTGTCCGAGCACTGGTACAACAATGTCCCATTAATACCCTCCCATTCACCCCTTCCCGGAGAGCTGCCTGTCCGAGAAGTGGTACAACACTGAGCAATGTCCCATTAAAACCCTCCCATTCACCCCTTCCCGGAGAGCTGCCTGTCCGAGAAGTGTTACAACACTGGGCAATGTCCCATTAAAACCCTCCCATTCACCCCTTCCCAGAGAGCTGCCTGTCCGAGTACTGGTACAACACTGGGCAATGTCCCATTAAAACCTTCCCATTCACCCCTTCCCGGAGAGCTGCCTGTCCGAGCACTGGAACAACAATGTTCCATTAAAACCTTCCCATTCACCCCTTCCCGGAGAGCTGCCTGTCCGAGTACTGGTACAACACTGCCCCATTAAAACCCTCCCATTCACCCCTTCCCGGAGAGCTGCCTGTCCGAGAAGTGGTACAACACTGAGCAATGTCCCATTAAAACCCTCCCATTCACCCCTTCCCGGAGAGCTGCCTGTCCGAGAAGTGTTACAACACTGGGCAATGTCCCATTAAAACCCTCCCATTCACCCCTTCCCAGAGAGCTGCCTGTCCGAGTACTGGTACAACACTGGGCAATGTCCCATTAAAACCTTCCCATTCACCCCTTCCCGGAGAGCTGCCTGTCCGAGCACTGGAACAACAATGTTCAATTAAAACCTTCCCATTCACCCCTTCCCGGAGAGCTGCCTGTCCGAGTACTGGTACAACACCGCCCCATTAAAACCCTGCCATTCACCCCTTCCCGGAGAGCTGCCTGTCCGAGAAGTGTTACAACACTGGGCAATGTCCCATTAAAACCCTCCCATTCACCCCTTCCCAGAGAGCTGCCTGTCCGAGTACTGGTACAACACTGGGCAATGTCCCATTAAAACCCTCCCATTCACCCCTTCCCGGAGTGCTGCCTGTCCGAGCACTGGTACAACAATGTCCCATTAAAACCTTCCCATTCACCCCTTCCCGGAGAGCTGCCTGTCCGAGGTGGTACAACACTGCCCCATTAAAACCCTCCCATTCACCCCTTCCCGGAGAGCTGCCTGTCTGAGCACTGGTACAACAATGTCCCATTAATACCCTCCCATTCACCCCTTCCCGGAGAGCTGCCTGTCCGAGAAGTGGTACAACACTGGGCAATGTCCCATTAAAACCCTCCCATTCACCCCTTCCCGGAGAACTGCCTGTCCGAGCACTGGTACAACAATGTCCCATTAAAACCCTCCCATTCACCCCTTCCCAGAGAGCTGCCTGTCCGAGTACTGGTACAACACTGGGCAATGTCCCATTAAAACCCTCCCATTCACCCCTTCACGGAGAGCTGCCTGTCCGAGCACTGGTACAACAATGTCCCATTAAAACCTTCCCATTCACCCCTTCCCGGAGAGCTGCCTGTCCGAGAAGTGGTACAACAATGTTCCATTAAAACCTTCCCATTCACCCCTTCCCGGAGAGCTGCCTGTCCGAGAAGTGGTACAACACTGCCCCATTAAAACCCTCCCATTCACCCCTTCCCGGAGAGCTGCCTGTCCGAGCACTGGTACAACAATGTCCCATTAATACCCTCCCATTCACCCCTTCCCGGAAAGCTGCCTGTCCGAGAAGTGGTACAACACTGAGCAATGTCCCATTAAAACCCTCCCATTCACCCCTTCCCGGAGAGCTGCCTGTCCGAGAAGTGTTACAACACTGGGCAATGTCCCATTAAAACCCTCCCATTCACCCCTTCCCAGAGAGCTGCCTGTCCGAGTACTGGTACAACACTGGGCAATGTCCCATTAAAACCCTCCCATTCACCCCTTCCCGGAGAGCTGCCTGTCCGAGCACTGGTACAACACTGCCGCATTAAAACCCTCCCATTCACCCCTTCCCGGAGAGCTGCCTGTCCGAGAAGTGTTACAACACTGGGCAATGTCCCATTTAAACCCTCCCATTCACCCCTTCCCAGAGAGCTGCCTGTCCGAGTACTGGTACAACACTGGGCAATATCCCATTAAAACCCTCCCATTCACCCCTTCCCGGAGAGCTGCCTGTCCGAGCACTGGTACAACAATGTCCCATTAAAACCTTCCCATTCACCCCTTCCCGGAGAGCTGCCTGTCCGAGTACTGGTACAACACTGCCCCATTAAAACCCTCCCATTCACCCCTTCCCGGAGAGCTGCCTGTCCGAGTACTGGTACAACACTGGCCCATTAAAACCCTCCCATTCACCCCTTCCCGGAGAGCTGCCTGTCCGAGAAGTGGTACAACAATGTTCCATTAAAACCTTCCCATTCACCCCTTCCAGGAGAGCTGCCTGTCCGAGAAGTGGTACAACACTGCCCCATTAAAACCCTCCCATTCACCCCTTCCCGGAGAGCTGCCTGTCTGAGCACTGGTACAACAATGTCCCACTAATACCCTCCCATTCACCCCTTCCCGGAGAGCTGCCTGTCCGAGAAGTGGTACAACACTGGGCAATGTCCCATTAAAACCCTTCCATTCACCCCTTCCCGGAGAACTGCCTGTCCGAGCACTGGTACAACAATGTCCCATTAAAACCCTCCCATTCACCCCTTCCCGGAAAGCTGCCTGTCCGAGAAGTGGTACAACACTGAGCAATGTCCCATTAAAACCCTCCCATTCACCCCTTCCCGGAGAGCTGCCTGTCCGAGAAGTGTTACAACACTGGGCAATGTCCCATTAAAACCCTCCCATTCACCCCTTCCCAGAGAGCTGCCTGTCCGAGTACTGGTACAACACTGGGCAATGTCCCATTAAAACCCTCCCATTCACCCCTTCCCGGAGAGCTGCCTGTCCGAGCACTGGTACAACACTGCCGCATTAAAACCCTCCCATTCACCCCTTCCCGGAGAGCTGCCTGTCCGAGAAGTGTTACAACACTGGGCAATGTCCCATTTAAACCCTCCCATTCACCCCTTCCCAGAGAGCTGCCTGTCCGAGTACTGGTACAACACTGGGCAATATCCCATTAAAACCCTCCCATTCACCCCTTCCCGGAGAGCTGCCTGTCCGAGCACTGGTACAACAATGTCCCATTAAAACCTTCCCATTCACCCCTTCCCGGAGAGCTGCCTGTCCGAGTACTGGTACAACACTGCCCCATTAAAACCCTCCCATTCACCCCTTCCCGGAGAGCTGCCTGTCCGAGTACTGGTACAACACTGGCCCATTAAAACCCTCCCATTCACCCCTTCCCGGAGAGCTGCCTGTCCGAGAAGTGGTACAACAATGTTCCATTAAAACCTTCCCATTCACCCCTTCCAGGAGAGCTGCCTGTCCGAGAAGTGGTACAACACTGCCCCATTAAAACCCTCCCATTCACCCCTTCCCGGAGAGCTGCCTGTCTGAGCACTGGTACAACAATGTCCCACTAATACCCTCCCATTCACCCCTTCCCGGAGAGCTGCCTGTCCGAGAAGTGGTACAACACTGGGCAATGTCCCATTAAAACCCTTCCATTCACCCCTTCCCGGAGAACTGCCTGTCCGAGCACTGGTACAACAATGTCCCATTAAAACCCTCCCATTCACCCCTTCCCAGAGAGCTGCCTGTCCGAGTACTGGTACAACACTGGGCAATGTCCCATTAAAACCCTCCCATTCACCCCTTCCCGGAGAGCTGCCTGTCCGAGCACTGGTACAACAATGTCCCATTAAAACCCTCCCATTCACCCCTTCCCGGAGAGCTGCCTGTCCGAGCACTGGTACAACAATGTCCCATTAAAACCCTCCCATTCACCCCTTCCCGGAGAGCTGCCTGTCCGAGTACTGGTACAACATTGCCCCATTAAAACCCTCCCATTCACCCCTTCCCGGAGAGCTGCCTGTCCGAGCACTGGTACAACAATGTCCCATTAAAACCTTCTCCATCACAGCTTCCTGGAGAACTGTCTGTCCACCGCACTGGGGCATATTTGTACAAGGTGTCATTAAAGGCAAGACAACGTTCGAGTCAATCCCGTCAGTTAGAGGAGAGACAGAGGTTTTGTTCCGCTTGTCATTAAAATCAGAATGTTGAATTAACAGGACCGATATCTCTGCCGGATATCTGTGCAATGCTCATCAAGATGGCAGCTTGTTAAAGCAGGTTCACAGCGGTTAACAGACAGACATCAGACATGAATTGCTCTGCTCACTCACCAGGAACTCCAATGACGGCAATGAACACGTACAATATTTTCTCCACACTCCTGTAACTGTCCGACATTGCAGACATTGTCTCTGTCCAATGATCCGTCTGTGCCACAGGTGATCTCTCGGAATGACATGTCGAGGCAGCACTTGCCCGGGGTTTTTAAAACAATTTAGCGACTCTGCAGGGACAGATTTGAACTGATTTAAAAATAGAGATTTTTAAATTATTTACAAGCCTTTTACGTCAGACACGTGAAATCCCCGCGGTTACAGTATGCGATTAAATTAGTGATTTAATATTTAGACCGTTTGTAGGGGATAGTTTGCCCCAACAAAGGTGACTGAACCTGACAGGTATCTTATCAATTAATGGTGCTTCCACTGTAACTATGAACTTCAAAGGAACCTGTCACAGCGGTGCGGACATGGCCAGAGTGCGCAGCGAGAGACACTGAAGCAGTTCGACAGTGCACAGACTTTAACGCCAACAATGTCAAAGGGAAAAGCAAACAAAAACGCTCGGCCAAACAGGCCGTGACCTAAAACTCTCAAATGGAAAACGAAGCCTACACCGCGGCTGAAAAGAACAAGTGAGAATTAAACGACTGAAAAACACAAAATGCTGGCAGAACTCAGCAAGCCAGATAGCATCTATGGGAGGAGATAATAACGACGTTTCGGGCCGAAACCCTTCATCAGGAGTGAAGTAACATGGGATGGTCGAGAAGTGGGGGGAGGGATAAAGTAGACAGCTGGGAAGTGATAAGCTGGAGAAAAATGGGCTAGGGGGAAGGTGGAGAATTATGGGAAATAAAAGGGAAAGAAAGGTAGGGCTGGGTGGAAAGATTATTGTGAGGGGGGAAAAAAAGGAGAGAAAGAGAACCAGACTAAAGTAATAGATAGGGATGGGGGTAAGGGTGGGGGGGTGGGGCAGGGGTATCAATGGAGGCCAGTGAGTTGGATGTTCATGCCGGCAGGAAGGAGGCTACCTAGGCGGGAGATAAAGTATTGCTCCATCGACCTGCGTGTGGCTTCATCTTGACTGTAGAGGAGGCCATGGACAGGCATGTCGGAGTAGGAGTGGTCTGTGGAATTGAAGTGCGTGGCCACAGGGAGATCCCGCCACTGCTGGAGGACTGAGCGCCGGTGTTCGGCGAAATGGTCTCCCAGTCTGCGGCGGGTCTCCCCAGCGTATAAATGGCCACATCGGGAACACCAGATACAGTATATCACCCCAGTTGACTCGCAGGTGAAGTGGTGACTCACCTGAAAGGACTGTCTGGGACCTGGGATGGTGGTGAGGGAAGAAGTGTGGGGGCAGGTGTAGCAATTCTTCCGTTTGCAAGGATGAGTGCCCGGAGGGAGGTCCGTGGGGAGGGATGGGGGGGGGGTGAATGGACAAGGAAGACGCGTAGGGAGCGATCCTTGCGGAAAGCCGAGACTGCGGGGGGGGAGGGGAAGATGCGTCTGGTGGTGGGATACCGTAGGAGGTGGCGGAAGTTACGAAGGATTGTACCTTGGATCTGTAGGCTGGTAGGGTGATAGTTGAGGACCGGGGGACTCTATCCCTGGTGGGCTGGTGGGGGTTGGGGTGAGGGCAGAGGTGCGTGAAATACGGGAGACGCGATGGAGGGCAGAGTTAATAGTGGACGAAGGGAAGCCCCTTTCTTTAAAATGTAAGACATCTCCTTTGTCCTAGAATGAAAGGCCTCATCCTGAGAGCAGATGCGGCGGAGGCGGAGGAATTGAGAAAAAGGGATAGCACATTTGCAGGAGACAGGGTGGGAGGCGGAATTGTCCAGATAGTTGTGGGAGTTAGTAGGTCTGTAGTAGACGTCGGTGGATAGTATTAAACGAAGACCGCTAGTCTTCAGATTCAGGTGACTCAACAGTCCAATTTCACAGGCAAGGCGGAAAGCCAAGTGTTGCTGTGTCCTAGGTTCAGGTCTCGACAAAAACTACGACGGGACGAATGTAGTTAAATCCGATCACAATGAAATAATAATTGGCTGCCACGTGCATATTCGCGAGCGCAATTGCCGAATCTGCCGCGCTGCTGAATCCGTGGTTGTGACAGAAGCATTTGTCAGACACTGAATATTGAAGTAAATTGTGACATTGTAGCTTGTGAAATTGTATTGAATCACCTACTGTTGCCATTCGCCTCAAGAATATAAACTCTCGATGTAGTTTGTGCTTGGCGCACTCTAATGAGAGAGTCTGCAATAAAATGTCTGTCTGTGGCGATGAATAAACACTTTCGTATTAAAGAAACCCTCCAGTTTCCTCAGTGACAGTCACAGGCAGAACATCAGGGGGCTCGTCCAGGTCCACCCCTAACCCTAATGCATGGCCATCAAACTCAGCAGTCTAGTGGTAGGGGGTGAGTGTGTTCTAATCATCTCATCCCGTATGTGTCAAAGAGCTGTGGATAGTGTGGAGGGCTGTCAGAGGTTACAGCGGGACATTGATAGGATGCGAAACTGGGCTAAGAAGTGGCAGATGGAGTTCAAACCAGTTAGGTGTGAGGTGGTTCGTTTCATTAGGTCAAGTATGATGGCGGATAGAGTATTAATTGTAAGTCTGTTGACAGTGTGAAGGATCAGAGGGATATTGGTGTCCGAGTCCAAAGGACACTCGAAGCTGCTCCGCAGTTTGACTCTGTGGTCAAGAAGCCAAGTGGTGCATTGACCTTAATCATCCGTGAGATTGAGTTTTGGAGCCGTGAGGTAATGTTGCAGCTATATAGGACCCTGATCAGACCCCACTTGGAGTACTGTGCTCAGTTCTGGTCGCCTCACTACAGGAAGAATGTGGAAACCATAGAAAGGGTGCAGAGGAGATTCACAAGGATGCTGCCTGGATTGGATATCATGCCTTAAGAGCGTAGGTTGAGTGAACTCGGCTTTTACTCCTTGGAGCGACAGAGGATGAGAGGGGACCTGATAGAGGTGTATAAGAGGATAAGAGGCACTGATCGTGTGGATAGTCAGAGTCTTTTCCCTGGGCTGAAATGGTTAGCACGAGAGGGCACAGTTTCAAGGTGCTTGGAAGAAGGCATAGGTCAGGGACAGGTTGTTTTACACAGAGAGTGGTGAGAGCGTGGAACAGGTTACCGGCGACGGTGGTGGAGGCGGAAACGATCGGGGCTCATAAGATTCTCCTGGTTCGGTCAGAGAGCTTAGAAGAATAGAGGACTATGTGCAACCCTAGGTAGTTTCTTTGATAAGGACATGTTCGGCACAGCTTTGTGGGCTGAAGTGCCTGTATTGTGCTGGAGGGTTTTCTATGTTTCTTTTCCATGTTCTCTAGACGGTGAAGACAGTGTAGTTTTGTGTGTGTGTGTATGCGTGTGTGTGTGTGTGTGTGTGTGTGTGTGTGTGTGTGTGTGTGTGTGTGTGTGTGTGTGTGTGTGTGTGTGTGTCGGCGTGTTTGTCTGACTGTGTGTGTATTGTGCGTGTTACTGTTTCTCTGAGGCTATGTGTGGGTAACCCATTGTCTCCACCTGACCCTGCCTGAATGAACATTTGTGCGTAGATTTCGAGTTTACTTTATCCCCTTGGTTCAGTCCCTTCCCATCTGTGCCCTCAAACTGTACATGCTCTCGAACTCTCCTTTCAAACACCTCACAAAAATGGCTGCCTGAAACATAAAAAATATAAGAACAGAGGTCAAAATTCAAAAGGGTCTCGACCCGAAACTTTGACTGCTCCTTTCAACGGATGCTGCCCGGTCTGCTGAGCTCATCCAGCTTTTCTGTACGTCTTGATCTGACCACGGCATCTGCAGTGTACTTTGTGAGACAATCTTGAGTTTTGTCACGTCTCCGACTCAGCAGACACCCCCACATGCACATTGGATTATCGCAGAGCAAGTATCATTTCAAATAGTTCACAGAACGGCTGCGTCCGCCTGTGTAAATAGCAAGAAGCAATTTCAGTCCAAACTACATTTATTACTGAAGTATCTATGACTAATACAAGTTCGAGAGTTGTCACACCTGCATATCCTGACAACCCCGAAATACGTGCGCAGCCCCAAATCCATGACATTGTTTCAAAACCACTGATTCTCCAAAATCCGTGTTCACCCTCAAATCCGCAGACTTTGCAAAATCTCTGCACACCCAAATCCGCACGTTAACCCAAATTCGTTTGTACCCCAAAACTCGTGTGCACACCCAAGTCAGTGTGTGCCCCACATCTTCTAACACACCGAATCCGCCTGCACCCCAACATTCGCTGGTAAAAAGCCATTTCTGTGCACAGCACATCCCCAAATTCCTGTACATCCTATATTCTCTAAAACACCCCTAATTCAGCGCATATTCTCAAATCCGTCTGCACCCCCAATCCGTGCCTGACCCGGCCGCATGCAAATTCGATGATCCCATCGCAATCGTTTCATACAGTTCACAAAATGGCTGTCTGCATTAAATAAAACAGGACAGAGCTCAAAGATCATATTCGATTTATTATTAATTCTTTTAATAAACAGAACACGTCACGTACAGTGAAGCTCAAAAGGCCACCTACATTACTACTCCTTAACTGCAGCCAGTCAGCCAGTCTTCTATCCATGTTAGCGATTTCTTTTTCTCTATCCTACCTGTTATTTCCTAAAAGAATTCAACTGATTTTCCAGGCAAGAATTCCAACAGATCAGATCTTACAGGCACGATTTCCCTTAAACAATCTGTGCTAATCGGCCTACTTTGTCATGTGCCTCCAAGTACCCTGAAATCACATCTTTAATCATGGACTCTAACACTTACCAACCTAACTGACCTGAGTGACGCTAACTCACCTATAATTTTCTTTCTTTTGCCTCCCCCCCCCCCCCCCTTAAAGACTGGAGGGACATTCGCCATTTTCCAGTCTTCTGCAACAATTGCAGAATTTGGTGATTCTTGATCAGTCATTGATATTAGGTCAACAATCTCTTCTGCTACCAGGTGACCTATCTACCTTCAAACCTTTCAGCTTCCCAAATACCTTCTTATTAGTAAAGGCAGCTCACACATTTCTACTGTCTGATATTCCGATGTTCAGGCGTTCTGTTGCTGTCTTCCATGGTGAAGACTGATGCAAAATAACATTGACTTGATCTGCTATTTATTTTTTTTTGTTCTGCTTTGCTCCCTCTCCAGCATCATTTTACAGTTGTCTGATATCCACTTTACCTCTCTTGTACGCTTTGTGATGTGTATCTGAAAAAGGGGATTTCTGCTTTCCTCTTTTATGTTACTGCCTGGATTACCCTGATATTCATCGTTTCTGTCCTCCCAGCTTTGTTTTCTTTGCATTCCGCATTGAGATGGCTGAGAGCGTTATGACGCGGCACGGCCCAGAAACAAAGGCGTGGAATGACCTGAGATTCAGGAGGTTGAAATACTAGGAGAGGCTGAAAATGTCAGGGTGTTGGGGCTGGAGGACAGGACAGGTAAGTTCAGATCACAGCACTGCGGGGTTTCCTTGTCTCTGCGCTGGTCTGTAATAAACGGGCTCCTGAATCGGCTGCAGTGATGACTGGTTCTGTGGCTTTAGACTATAAAAGCTTTCCATTCCTCTAGCTTTCTACAAATAGTTGCTATATTTTACGCCCCTTCTTTTGCTTTGCCTCATCCTCCCTTTAAAATACTTCTTCTTCGGGATGTATCTATCCTGCGCCTTCTGAATTTCTTGCAGAAGGCGTAGCATTGACCATAGAACCATAGAACCAGAGAACGTTACAGCACAGAAACAGGACTTTCGGCCCTTCTTGGCTGTGCCGAACCATTTTTCTGCCTAGTCCCACTGACCTGCACCTCGCCCATATCCCTCCATACACCTCTCATCCGTGTACTAGTCCACGTTTTGACGCAGAGGTACAACGATATCTTCTGTAGAGGCAGGTAAATAGAATGAAAGCATCCAGTGGATACCTGTCGTTATTAGGAAAGTACTGAACAGAACTCTGGGAAGGACTTTTTAAAACATTAATTGTTTGAAAAGCTTGAAAAGTGTATACTCCTGGCGCCACACGACAGAAGATGTTTAATTGCTCTGGAGATTCTCCAGAACGTGTGTTATGGCCTGAGGTACAAGGAGAGACCGCATTGGTGGGAACAATGTTCTCCTAGAACATCCAACTTTGAGCGGTGATCTTAACGTAGACAAAGAATATGAGGTGCATCGATAATGTAAATGGAGACTGCCTTTTTAAGCACGAGGGGGTGGTGGTAAAACTCAAGGACATAGATTTTACGTAAGAGGAGAAAGACTAAAAGGGGACATTTTATCCACAGACAATGATGGAGATGTGGAAGGAGCGTCTATTGAAAGTCATAGGGTTGGGTTCAGCTAGAGGGTTTGAAGGATATCTTTACAGGTTAATGGATAGTACCTGCCCAGGGGGTTATGGGCCAAATTCAGGCAAACAGGGCAAATTCAAGTGGGCATGGGCCATTTGGAAGGAACCACACTTTCTGTTCATTGGTACTCTGTGATTCCAGACAGAGGTCTGAATGACAAGGAGAGTTTTAAGAAGAAGAGTGTGGGGTTTAGAGGGGATCTGAGGAATAATTGCCTCTGAAGGTTACCATCTGGAGCATAATGTCTGAGGGGATGGTGCAAGCAAGTATTTAAAGACCATCTCTATGAACATTTGAATCACCAAGGAAGAGCAGGCAACAGACCAAACGTTGAATTGGAGAAGGAAGATAACTGGCATATACATGGTGAGACGAAATCCCTGTTTCACTACTGAAACTACTAAATTTTACGTGGGGATTGGTGACACATTGTGTTCATATTGCAGTCGTCCATGTAAGGGTCTGATGTTAACTGCTAAGACTAATAAAATGGCTTCCTGTCATGTTAACTGCTGAGGTAATGGGTTCTCGGTAGCAACGTTTGACGGGATAACGGGACTTTGGAATTCAGTTGCTAACCAATGGGCGAGTTGTGATTCGTTCTTGTCTGTGTGAAAGATGTTAGTTTTCGCGGGATTTGGGCAAAAGGCGCCAGGGGAGTGAGGAGAGGAGACACGACGTGAGGATTCGGTGAGCTGCCTGACCCCTTGTGCTCGATGCGGGAGCGGAAGTCGACGATAGTCGAAGGTGCATCAGTGATGGGAAACCCTGATCTCCAACGAAGTGTGCACGAACCGTTTATTCAAATTCTTGCCGCCTTTTATTTTATATTTTGTTCTCTACTAGTCTCATAGACAAACTAAGAGTAATGAAACCTTACTTGTTTAACCGCGTACTGCGTACTGTTCGTTATTTCGGGGGGCTGATTTTACACTGGGGACATTTCACGCCACATCCATCCAAACGAGAGTTCTAAAGTTTGGCCGAGCAGGGAGGTCATCACCCCGAGATCAATGCACGAGGCGAAGCGAGTGTTACAATGTGGGGGCTCGTCCGGGGTTTGATTCTGTGTAATGCTGTGTGATTGCCCTGTTTAAATCAGTGCTGGTGTGAGATTGCGGTTAGTAATGTGTGTCTCTGTGAGAATGCGGTTAGTAATGTGTGTCTCTGTGGGAT
The DNA here is from genome assembly GCF_048418815.1 of Hemitrygon akajei. Taxonomy (NCBI): domain Eukaryota; kingdom Metazoa; phylum Chordata; class Chondrichthyes; order Myliobatiformes; family Dasyatidae; genus Hemitrygon; species Hemitrygon akajei. The sequence goes on from NW_027331956.1 coordinate 2,921,130, forward strand.
TGCGGTTAGTAATGTGTGTCTCTGTGGGATTGTGGTTAGTAATGTGTCTCTGTGGGATTGCGCTCAGTAACGGGTTGAGTGGGGTGAATATTCGTACCCTGGATGAATTGTTAATTCGATTTTTGAGTATAGTTAAAGGTGATGGCAAAGTTGAAATCATCGCGCGAAAGTTTGATAAAATGGCGGGCTCAGACCTCGTTTTAGTGCAGACTAGGGCTGACGTCACGAGGATGGGACTGCCAGTGGATATTAGTGCCCCAGGTGAAGCTGGCCCATGGACTGTCCATACTGTCAGGAGTGAAGGGAAAGAATTGTGGGATTTGGAATGTTTAATTAGTCCTCGTCCCCCAGTGAAGGGTGAGAATTCTGAGGTCGTATCCGCCATTGTTTCTCATAGTGTTCCAGCTATGGCAGGCTCCGCCTGTTGTTTGGAATAATGCTCACCCCTGAAGGGGCGGAGGCGTATGAGAAGTGGGCGGAACGGACCCCTCAGTTGATAGATGAGTGGCAGTGCTCGGTTGAGGGAAAGCGACAGGGATTGGTTGAAAGTTTGAATAGGCGGGCAGCTGACGTTGTTAGAACAGTCAGGTTCAATTACCCCGTAGTGACAGCTGCCAGTTACCTGCAGCGCGGGACAAGGCGTTTGGTTCGAATGGGAGCAAAATGCAGCTCGGGGTGAGGTTTCAAATCATGTCCAGATAATGGGGAATGAAAAAGACCCTATTCCTGAAGGCTTCTTGGGACCACGCTCCAGTGTGTCGTTACGGATAGATGGAAGCTGTGCTAAATTCATCTTCGACACTGGGTCACAGGTCAAGTTACTGTACTGTTCGTTTTACAACCGGTATTTGAAGCATTTACCCTTGACACCATTCAGGGCACTAGAGATTTGGGGTATCAGTGCTGGGGATTATCCAGCCGACGGTTATTGGTCAATGAAACTGGAGTTCTCGGAGGCCGATGTCTGGGTGTTTGAAGCTCGTGAATCATTAGTGCTGATGTGTCCGGACTCAGTGGAGACGGGCGGCGTTTCGATTCTGGAGAGGACTCGACCCCCGTTAGTGAGGAGGCTCACAGGGGCCTGCGAGAAGAAGGAGGGTGAGAGCTGTCTGGGGATATTGTCCGTGCATCCTCTTTTAGTCCTGCCTGCTGAGCCCTGAAAGAATTCTGTGTTTTCTTGAGATCTCCTCTCGTTCTTCTGAACAGGGAACAGAGAACATAGAACAGTACAGCACAGGAACAGGCCCTTCTTTCAATTTCAGGATTCATTTGTGAGTGTGAAGTCTGACATGGGGGAATCAAAATCTGAAACAGGTGTTATCACCGGCATGTGTCGTGAAATTTGTTAACTTAGAAGCAGCAGTTCATGATATCAAAGAAAAAACAAAATAATAACAATAATAATAATAATAATAATAATAAATAGTTTTCAGTAGATTAAATATATATATGTATGTCTCTCTATCTATCTATCGAAAGTGTGTGTGTGTGTATATATAAGAAAGTGAAGTAGTGTCTAAGGGTTCAAAGTCCATTTAGGAAGAGGGGAAGAAGCTGTTCCTGAATCGCTGAGTGTGTGTTTTCAGTCTTCTGTACATCTACCTGATGGTAACAGTGTGGCTAGGGCATGTCCTGGGTGATGGGGGTTACCATTGGACGCTGCCTTGCTGAGACACCACTCCTTGAAGATGTCCTGGGTACTTTGTAGGCTAGTACCGAAGATACAGCCGACTAAGGTTAAAGGTTCCTGCAGCTTCTTCGGTCCTGTGCACCACCCCCCACCCCACCCCCATACCAGACAGTGATGCCGCCTCTCGGAATGCCCTCCGCGGTACATCTATGGAAGTTTTTGAGAGTATTTGTTGACATTCCAAATCCCTTCAAACTTCTAATGAAGTGTAGCCGATGTCTTGCCTTCGTTAAAACCGCATCAGTATGTTGGGACCAGGTTAGATCCTCAGAGATCTTGACATCCAGGAACTTGAAACTTTTCACTCTCTCCAATTCTGATCCCTCTACGAGCATTGTTATGTGATCGGTCGACTTACCCTTCCTGAACTCCACAATCATCTCTTTCATCTTACTGATGTTGAGTGGGAGGTTGTTGTTGCGACACCACTCCACTAGTTGGCGCAACTCGCTCCTATACGCCCTCACATCACCATCTGAGAATGAGATACGGATCCCTTTCTCCATTTTCCACAACCCCATCGTCGGCAGCCCCTAATTAGAACAGTGAAGAATTTGTAGGGACCCTTGAGCAACACAGGTCCTGATGAAAGGTTTCAGCCTGAACCGTCGACTGTTAATTCTTTTCCATAGATTCTTCGTGGCCTGCTGTGTTCCTCCAGCAATATGTATTTGTTGCTCTGCTTGAAGTATTCTCAATTTGTTGCCCTCCAGAGCTGCCTATGGCAGACTCACTATCCTGTGGCTAAAGGAATTCCTCCTCATCTCTATTCACAATGGACAGTCCTCCAGTCATCCATAATAGGAAACATCCTCCTGACATCAACTCGATCCTGATAGGTTTCAGGGAGATCAGGCCGAGACCCTTCATCAGGACCGGTGTTGCTTGGATTACAGCATCTTCAGATTTTCTTGTGTTCTATATATAAAGCGGAAGTTCGTAGGTTCTTGAGAGTCAGGGGAGGAGGCATGATCAGCCATCCTGATATTGTCTCTGCGAGACATTTCTGCCATCGTATTTCAACCATCCTGCACCTTAAAAGTTCGCAGGTTCTTGATAGTCGGGGCGTCAAATGTTCGGGGAGGAGGCATGAGAATGGCACTGAGAGAGATAATTGATCAGCCATCCTTCTAAACTCCAGCGAGAACACGTCCAAAACTATCAAACGTGTCTCATATGTTCACCTTTTCATTCCCGGAATCATTGTCCTGAAACTCTTCTGGACCTTCCCCAATGCCAGTCCATCTTTTCCAATATAAAGGACCCAAAGCTACTCACAAGACTACAAGTGTGTCTGACTAATCCCTTATAAAACCTCTCCATTACATCTTTGTTCATGTATTCTAATCCTCTCGAAATGATTGCTAACATTGAGTTTGCCTATCTTACCTCTGATTCAAAACTGCAAGTTAACCTTCAGGGAATCCTCCACAAGGACACCCAAGTCTCCTTGCACCTCTGATGTTCTAAAATGTCTCCTTGTGTACAAAATCGTCTGTGCCTTTATTCCTTCTGCCAAAATGCATGGACAATTTCCCTCCTCGGGAACAGTAATCCATCTATTACTTATTTGCCCATCAGCCTAATCTGTCTCTGTCCTTCCCCAGAATCCGAGCTTCTAAAACACTACTTGCTCCTTCACCTTTCTTCATAACATCTCAAACCTGACACAAAGGCATAATTTCTGTCATACAAATCTTTCTTTGTCTATCTTGGCTTTGTGTTCCTCGGAAAATTCCAACAGATTTGTCAGGTTTGGTTTCCCCTTAAAAGGGCCCTGATCGTGTGGATAGAGAGATGATTTTTCCTAGGACTGAAATGGCTAACACGAGGGGTCATAGTTTTCAGGTGCTTGGAAATAGGTACCGAGTGGAAGTCAGACGAAAATTTTTCACATAGAGGGTGCTGGGTGTGGGGAATGTTCTGCCGGCGGTGGTGGTGGAAGCGGATACAATGGGGTATTTTAAGGTGCTTGGACATAGGTACCGAAGGGATGTCAGAGGTAAGTTTTTCACATAGAGGGTGCTGGGTGTGGGGAATGCACTGCCGGCGGCGGCGGTGGAAGCAGATACAATGGGGTATTTTATGAGTCTCTTAGATAGGTGCATGGAGCTTAGAAAAATAGAGTGCTATGCGCTAGAGAAATGCTAGGCAGTTTCTAGAGCAGTTTACGTGGTCGGCATTATATTATGGGCCAAAGGGCCTGTAATGTGTTGTAGATTTCTATGTTCTATGTTAAATGAATCCGTGTGATCGCTGTCCTATTTTTATCATCTGCCTCAATGTACCCAAATGCTCAGACTTAATAATGGACTCCATCACCTTCCCAAGAACACCACATTCATGCCAACTGAACAGATAAACTCACCTATCATTTTCGTTACTCGGCTGACGGGAAATTGATAGATGGTTATAAGATTATGAGAGATATAGATAGAATGGATAGAGGGCATCTGTTTTCCAAGTTGACGTGTAGAACACCAGAGGGCGGGCATTGAAGCTGAGAGCGGATAGGCTCAAGGGACATTTGAGGGGTAGGTTATTTTACTCAATGAGTCATAGAAACCAAAACTGCGCTACCTGCTAATTGATACACTTATCTATCTATCTATCTATCTATCTATCTATCTATCTATCTATCTATCTATCTATCTATCTATCTATCTATCTATCTATCTATCTATCTATCTATATTATTATTATTATTATTATTATTATTATTATTATTATTAGTAGTAGTAGTAGTAGTAGTAGTAGTAGTAGTAGTAGTAGTAGTAGTAGTAGTAGTAGTAGTAATAGTAATAGTGGTAGTAGTTGTAGTATATTTTATTACTTTTTTCTCTTCCTGAATGACTATCTCCCTCTAGCGCTGACACCCATTGCCATGAAGTGCTTTGAGAGACTTGGCATCTCAGACATTAAGGCTATAATCCCATCCGATCTGGACAAACACTAGTTTGCCTACCGGGCAAACCGCTCCACAGTGGATGCAATCACAACAGCCCTCCATATTGCTCTGACTCACTTAGAGGAACCGACCACTTCAGTGAGGCTGTTATTTGTGGACTTCAGTTCTGCATTTATCCCCGATAAACAGGTAAGCAAACTGAACACTCTTGGCCTTGGTTCATCCCTGTGCTTATGGGTCATGGACTTTCTCACAGACCGACCACAGTAAGTCAGAATTGCTAGGCACACCCCCACCACCCTTATATTAAAAACAGGCACCCCACAGGGCTGTGTGCTGAGCCCTATGCTCTACAAACTCTTTACACATGACTGCACCCCCATCTGCACCTCCAACTCCATATTTAAATTTGCGGACGATACCACAGTGATTGGCCTGATCTCGGACGAGGATGAAATAGCCTACAGACTCGAGGTGGATCATCTGACGGAGTGGTGTAAGGACAACGACCTGGTCCTTAGCACTTCTAAAACCAAAGAGATGATCATTGACTTCAGGAGATCGAAGGGCAGAGTACACATCCCCCTCCATATACATGGAGAGGTAGTCGAAAGTGTGGAAAACCGAAAGTTCCTTGGAGTTATGTTGTCAAAACAGCTGACGTGGATCATCAACACCTCGCTGCTTGTAAAAAAGGCACAACAAAGACTCTTCTTCCTCAGAAAGCTGAAACAGGCCAAACTCCCACAAAGCTGTTGCTTAAGTTACAAAGAAGCACAATTGAAACCATCCTGACTGACAGCGCCACCGTGTGGTGTGCCAGCTGCACAGCCGCTGAGCGACAAGACCTGCATCGCGTGGTGAAGGCGGCCCAGCGAATTGTCAGGATGGAGCTCCCAGGACTGGACACCATCTATTCCAGCGGATTCAGGAGGAAAGCAATCAGCATAACCAGAGACACCACACACCCCGGTCACTCCCTGTCTGACGCGCTGCTGTCCAGCAAAAGGTTCAGGACACTAAAAGCCAGAACAAATAAACTGAGGAACATCTTCTACCCCAGAGCTGTGGCCTCTATCACACCACTCCCACAGAACAACGACTGAAACTGAGCACACACAAGGACTCAAATACTCGCACTGACGGCACTTTGTGCATTACTGTGATATTCTGGTGCTGCTGCAACTTATTTTCTGCTACTTATCTAATTAATACTGTTTTTCTATTACTGTCTTGTTTCTATCTACAGCTCTATTTAATTGCCTGAGAGAAAGCCAAACAGAGTTTCATTGTATCTATGTATAATGACAATAAAGATCATTCATCTTTCCAGATTATGTATTGTATTGAACTTCTGCTGCTAAGTTAACAAATTTCATGTCACATGCCGACTATAATAAACCTGATTCCGATTCGGATTCTGCTATGTTGGTAGAGGCAAATACATCAGAGTTTTTGAACAGACGTTTTGGCTGGGCACATGGATGTCAGGAAGATGGAGGGAAATGGACATTGTGTAGGTAGAAAGGGTTAATATTTGTGTGCCTTTGCTTTGCCCTTTTAGCTGGCACGTCACAACACCGAATAGTCTGTTTCATGTGTCCAGTGAAGCATAAACGTTTTGTCTGTTCCCACCTGCTCACCACAAAGTAATAGTTACGTTGTGATTATGCGGGCCGTGGGGAAATCATCGCTCTTGTGGCTCTTGATTTCTTCACTGGAGATTCAGTGTCACTCAACCCTGACACTTTTCTCTGCCACACGCCTTCATTAAATCGGTTCAATACTTGCATTTATTGTGATCTTCCTCCTCCGTACACAAATGTTAATGTTTATGGTTGTGTATATAATACGCTGATGGAATTACCACACATGATTAATATTGGGTGGTGCTGGATGGTAGTGAATGAGTGCTCAGGTGTGGGTTGGGGTTTATAGGTATGTATAGGAAGGGCGAAGGTGATAGCTCAAGGGTAGGGTTGGTAAATGGAAATGCAGCCCTTCCCATGAGGAGAGAGAGGCGTGGAAGCGTCCCAGTGTTAACTTAACTTGTTCGTGAGGCTGTGGCCAGGCATAGCCGGGATTCGCACCGGCTTAGTTGGGTTGTGGGCCCTTGGCCTTTAGGATTAGGTTGAAGGGTAAGTTTAGGGACGTATAAATGGGGCTGGAGGAAAGAGCGTTATGGAGTTCAGTGTCGGGAGATAGTGTTGTGTCGGCACTTTAATCTGGCCCGTGACTTTCACTAACCTTGTCGAATATCACGTGGCTTAATTAACCAGAGTGCGCTGCACTGGGCTAGGTATTATGGGATTTGCAGGAGGAGTGAATGCTGTGATGAGACGAGTGGGAAGATCATCCCTCTTGTGCTTCTTGATCACGCCACTCGAAATTCCCTATCATCCAACGCTGTCATTTTGCTCTGGCCCACGTCTTCTTTAAATTGGACGAACACTTGCCTTTATTGGGATGTTCTTCAGCCTTACACAGATTTTTTAAATTATGCTTATGAATATGCTACACTGATGAGATTACGAATTATGATTGATATGGGGTGATGTTCGATTGTAGGGAATGAGCCCTGAGGTGTAGTTTAGGGTTTATAGGATCTGTAGGAGCGGAGTAGCTGTGAGTGTAGGGGTAGGGTTGTGAGATGGAGATGCAGGCCTCACCATTGGGAGAAAGAGGAGAGGTTGGGACATGGTGTTAAATATTTTCGTTTGTGTGGCCATGATTAGTGGGGGAGTAGTCCTGTTAGTTGGGATGTGTGGGCCCTTGGATGTTAGGATTAAGCTGATGAGTAGGGTTGGGCGATGTTTATGTAGGTGGGTGGGGTTGTGCAGCCACATGAAAATGTCCGATATTTTTCATTAACCTGGTTCAACACCAATTGGCTTATTTAACTGGATGTGCGCTGGGACACCTCATTAGTCATGTAACCTGGGGTCTTTGTTAATCACTAAACACCCTTGGACGGGCGACCCAGGCAGAACTGATCGAACCCGGCTTACGTTACTCCCGTACACCAAGATAATGAAAACCATGTCAGTTCGGAGCTTCCCATATCTTAGAGCTCTTTATGTGGTATTATTTTACCATATGGGGAGTGGAACGTTTTGAGGCCTAGTTTTGAAGCTTCATCTCAAAGTGATCTTTATTTTGCTTCGGGGTGGGTGGGATCGCATGGGTTAAATTAGCCGGGTTTACTGGCGATTCAGCACCTCTCCACCCTGTCACTTTGAGTTAAGTGGTGACTGGTTTTCTGTGCTCCCAAATTTGGTTTGACTTACTGGTTCCCCGTCGTTTCTTGGGGAAAAGAGGAGTGATAAGTCTTTTTCATTGATGTTTCGTGAGCCGGGAGATGAGAAGCGTGGCTCTGTTTGGCTCGGTTGTGATTATGCTGCCAGTGGGAAAATCATCACTCTTGTGGTTCTTGATCTCCTCTCTCGAAATACAGTATCAACCAAACCTGCCACTTGGCTCTGGCCCACGTATTAGAGTTAGTTCAGATTGGGATTTCGGGAGAGGGGTGGGGATTTACAGCTCAGATTATGATTTAGAGTCAGGGATGTGGAGTGCTTCAGGTCTCCACATTTAGCTCTCGGGGACAGGGATGTGGCAGGTTAGAGGTCAGATTGTGTCTAGGGTGTGGGATGTGGGAAGTTAATTGTCATATTAGCGTTTTGAGACACGGCTGTGGTGGGATAGAGGTCAGGTTAGGGTTTAGAGGCAGGTATGTGGGATATTAGAGGTCAGATTAGATGAGGGGTTAGGTTCAGTGATGTGGGGTGTTGGAGGTCAGGTTAAAGTTCAAGGAGACTGATGAAAGGATTTAGAGTTCAAGTCAGGATTTAGTGTTCATATTATGGTAAGTAGCAGGGATGCGAAGATGTGAGAGTCCATTTTTACGTTTGGGATCAGGGAGCCGGGGAGCAGATGACAGGTTGAGGATATGGAGAGTTAGAGCAAATTATAGTTTAAGGATGTGTGGGAGTTGTACTCCAGTAATTTGTTCCAATAAAAGTCTTAGATTTATCCAAAATGGTTGAATTTTTAAACAAGACCAAGCAGACCTATTTTTATTAGGAGACATTGAAGGGACAATACCGAAACTTAAATTGAATAAGTATCAGAAAAAAATTATAAAAATTGCATTGGCAGTAGCCAAAAAAGTTATCGCAGTTACTTGGAAATCTGATTTATGTTTAACCATGGATCGTTGGAATAATGAAATGCATAGTTGTATTCCACTTGAAAAAATTACATCCAATCTAAGAAATGAATATGATATATTTTTGAAAATTTGTCTCCCATACCTACAAAAGATAGAATTAAGAACATAGGTCCTTTGAAGATAAAATTATAAAGTAATTGGGGAAAGTAAAAATAAATATTAAAATTATTTTGAACTCCATGGAGCATGTAGGGAACCTCCGATATCCAGGCAATCTTTCTTTCTTTTTTCTTTCTTTCTTTAGGTAAGGGTTAAGGGGGGGGGGGGGGAGGGTTAAGGGGAGGGGGAGGGTTAATATTATTTTTCTCACTATTTTATCATCACATTCATTCTTTGTAATTTTCTAAAATTTAATAAATAAATAAATATTTTTTAAAAAGCATGATGTGTGCTATTAGAGTTCAAATTAGATTATGCTTCGGGACAGGAGTGTGGCAAATTAGAGTGCAGATTCTGATTGAGGGGCTGGGAAGTGATGTTGTCAGACGTCAGATTTATGCTTGGGGGCAGGGTATAGGGGTTAGCAGTCAGTGTAGGATTAGTGACAGGTTTGCGAAGGGGTAAGCGATCAGGTTGGGTATAATGACAAGGCTGTGTGTGAGTTAGAGATCAGATGAGGGTAGTGTGACAGGTCGGTGTGTGGTGAGAGGTCAGTATGTGGTTCAGAGACAGCTGTGTTGGTGGAGTCTGATGTCAGATTACGGTTTGGGGACCGATATATGGGAAGTCAGAGTTCCGATAATGACTTACGGTCAGGGATGCAGGGTGTTAGAGATGAAATTAACATTTAAGGAGAGTGATGTAGGGAGTTGGAGGGCAGATTAGAGTGTGGGGACTGAAGATTTGTATTGGCCCAAAGTTTAGACTTTTTACCGTTTTCCATAAATGATGCTTGACCTGCTGAGAGTCCCCAGCATTTCGTGCGTGGCCTACCTGATCATCTGGTAATTTTATCCGTTTCCATTTGGTTGATTCTCGTTCTCCTGAATTCCAAGCCTGGCCAGCCTCTCCCTATAACACTACTCAGCTTGTCCTGACAACGTCTGTGCGAACCTTATCTGCATTCTCTCTCATTCTCTCTGTCTCTGTCTCTCTCTCTCTCTCTCTCTCTCTCTCTCTCTCTCTCTCTCTCTCTCTCTCTCACAGAAACACACACACACACACACACACACACACACACACACACACACACACACACACACACACACACACACACACACACACACATCTTTCTCGCTCTCGTTCTCCCAGTTTCCCTTTTCACAGGCCCCACGCATGCAGCTCACTGAACCAATCTTTCACGTCCTTCCTTTGTTAGACATTCCTATTTCCCTCTATCCTCTTGCGGACCAACACTGCTGCTTCCAATGCCCCCGTCAATTGGATAACCGCCTGGGAATAACGGGTTGAAGACTATGCAGTGAACGGGAAGATATGGATCCTGGAGTGGACACAATGAAACTGCTTCTGGGTTGCGCTCAGGCCGCGACTTTATTAATGAACTGAAGCACCGAGGTGATCAGGTATTTCACCGCGCTGATCACCTGCTCCCTGAATTTCGACTGAGTCACCGCATAAATAAATGTGTTCGTGCATAAGCTGAAATTCCGAAGCAAAGCCCCGACCTCATGAAATATCCATTCAGAGTCATTGAAATTGAAGCCAATTCCTCGGACCTGATAATATATGAAATTCACAACACAGGTCATCCACAGGAGGATGAAGTTGCCGGAGATGGTGAAGAGTAAAACCATAGACCTCCTCCTGCTCTCCATCTCCGGGTCACTGCGGTTCTCCCCCTTGCTCTGACCCTTCAGCCCCTTACGGACCCGACTGGCAACTAAAATGTGGCTGACGGTCAGAGCGTTGAGGAGCAGGATCACAACGAAAGGTAGGAACGGAAGCAAAACCGTATCGAGCCAAGCATATCCTAGCCACCCGGCGTCAGTGAAATAATTTTCCTTTATCGCACAGAACCACGGTACATCATCGATGATCACTTTGGGTCTACAGAGGAAGTATCGAGGAACGTTTATCAGACAGGACAGTACGGCGGTTGTTGTTAGAACCACGGCCGTAGTTGTTCCGGTGCAAAATTTTGTTTTCAGCTTCTGGCAACAAATAGCAACAAACCGATCGAAGGTGAAAGTGACGGTGAATCAGACTGAACAGTACATGACAACGAACCTCAGCCCCTCGACAGCACTGCACACGGGGGTAATGTACAGATACTTCCACATCGTGTAATAGTGTTTTATTCGAAACAAAATAACTTCCAAGATAACAGTTAGTAGATCTGCCTCTGACATGGCCACCAGGTAGCGAGTGGTGCAGGAGGAGAGGCCGCATTTTCCCCGGGACAGGATCACAATCGCCACTAGATTCACTGGAGAGAGAAAGAGGTGGAAGAGTGAAGATTGAAGAGGGAAGTTTGAAGAGGGAAGAGAGAAGAGGGAAATGGGAAGAGGGAATGACTGAACACATAATCTGGTAATTCACACAGCATCAGCTTTCAGCGGGACTGCGAAACCGGGTGCTGCACGACCTTCCTCAGTGTGGAGATAAGACATTGTGTGGCTCATCATGGGGGTTAACAACGAGCTGCATGACCGTCAAGCATCGGTGCTGATCCCGATCCCGGTCCTTGTTGAGGCCGATTTTAATGACTTAACCCTGCCCGACCAACCCTCTAGAAACCTGGCATTTGATGGGTCTGAGCAGAGATCCGGAGAGAAACAACGCACACAAAGCACTAGAGGTACTCAGCAGCTCGAGAAGCATTTTTGGAATTGAACAAACACCGAACTTGCCGGACGAGACCGTTCTTCGTCAGGAAGCGATATCTCCGTTACCGCCGGATAAAGCAGGAACAACTTAGTAACTAGAGGATGGGTGGCTCTAATAATACATTAATTATACAGGGCAGGTCAATTTGATAACACCCATCAGCAGGTCCGTGAATACTGTCTCCAGTGATCTGGCCCAATTATTGACCAACATGTAGTGGAATATAACTGTGCGAGACACCACAGGGAGACGGGAAACACAGGACCAGGTGTTCAGTCTGATCAATAACTCAGAATGGGGGTCCAAGCCTTCAAGAGTTGAGTGCACAAACTCCTATCATCTCTGTGAGGGAAGTCACATGCTTCTTCATAAGCCATCATGAAGGGGACCAGGATGGCAATGCTTGGTTGTTGGTAGGTAGGGGTTAATACTTGACTTTCAAGAGCACTTGTGAGTTATTTCCCGGCTGGACTAAGTCCTTAAACTACTGGAGAACAGTGCGGAAAGAACAGATGCTGTTTTCCCCCGGAAGCGATTAGTTTTTAGTTCCAAAAGCTCCTGCCACGTTTTGTCACCCTGCAACCTTATCCATCAATCTCTTTGAATTCTGGAGGACAGCATGTGTATAAACGTCTCTGTCCAGCAGACTTCATCGTGATCATCGTGTCTCCAATGCTGGAGGACAGCATGTGTATAAACGTCTCTGTCCAGCAGACTTCATCGTGATCATTGTGTCTCCAATGCTGGAGGACAGCATGTGTATAAACGTCTCTGTCCAGCAGACTTCATCGTGATCATTGTGTCTCCAATGCTGGAGGACAGCATGTGTATAAACGTCTCTGTCCAGCAGACTTCATCGTGATCATCGTGTTTCCAATGCTGGAGGACAGCATGTGTATAAACGTCTCTGTCCAGCAGACTTCATCGTGATCATTGTGTCTCCAATGCTGGAGGACAGCATGTGTATAAACGTCTCTGTCCAGCAGACTTCATCATGATCATCGTGCATATGATATTCTTTTTGTGTTCTGTCGCTGAGCAGTAGTGAACCATGTGATTGACCTATCAGAGTTCTCTTTGGGAACTAGTTGACTTGATCAGCATTTCTGATCTGGCTATTGTTCAAGATTGCATTTAATAAATTTCAAAAATAAATAGTGAACCTCAAAATGTAAAACTCTTCCAATCTGATCTTCAGGGAAAGCTGCCTTTCTTCAGCACCGGTCCAAATCTGGACAAAGTCCCATTAAAGCTCTTCCAGTCACACCTTCCCGGAGAGCTGCCAGTCCCTAGTATTGGTTCTACTCTAGAAAAGTTGTCATGAAAGGAAGAACGACAGTCAAGTCGATCCCGTGAGTTCGAGGAGATCCGGGTTGCGAGACGGTTGTCAGTAAATATGAACAATCAGTGTGTTCAATTGACAGAAAGTTGCACAATCTCTGACGAAAAGTTGTGCAATGATGGTCAAGCTGGAAGCTGGTAAAACGACCATAAACAGGTTCCCACCGGTTAACACACGGAAATACCAAACATGAACTGCTCCGCTCACTCACCAGGAACTCCAATGATGGCAATGAGCACGTACAGCATTTTCTCTACACTGATAAACCTATCCAACTTGCAGATATTTTCTCAGTCCAGTGATCTGTCTCCCTCTGCTACAGGCGATCTCTCGGAAGGGAATGTCGAGGCAGCATGTACCTGAGGATTTTAATACAATTTTCGTGACTGCACGGGGACAGGTTTTAATAGATTTCAAATTAAAGGTTTCTAGATTATTTACAAACCAATTCCAGCAGGTTCAATTCCCGCGGTGACTGATTGTGATTAATTTTTTGATTTAACTTTCAGACCATTTGTGGGAGCTAGTTTGTCCCAACAAAGGTGCCTGAACCTTCCGAGGTATCTCATCAATTAAATGTGCTTTCCACTGTAAATATGGACTTCAAATGAACTACTTGTCAGGCAGAGAATATTGAAGCAATTATGCCATTGGAGCTTGTGAAATTGTATTGGATCACCTGCTGTTACCGTTCTCCACGAGAGTATAAAGGCGTGATTCAGTTTGTGTTTGCGGAGTATGCGCGTGTGTGTAGTGTTTATTTGTGTGAGTCTGTGGGTGTGTTTGTGTTAATGCTCTTTTACGTTGATCAATTACTTTACAGACATGGTACTTTCATGTCAGATTATTATCCATCCACATGGCTCGGAATATTATCACCGACACTTCTTCATGAGTTTGAGCAGATAATTTCAAATAAAGTGCGGGTCTATTAATCCTATTTGTAAAACACACAACTTGTGTTTCAGCCACTGACAGCTGAAACCCCGATCTGGTTCGACCTTATTATTCGCTAATTACACCCTGCGTGTCGGAACATTTAACTATCTGCCTCTAATCCAGAAAGCTCCTTCATCCGCAGATAGTGATTCTCCCACGCCAGTACCGACCTCAGAGAAAATACAATTAATCAGAATATTAAACAATCACTCTCTTGTTGGGTCCCATTCTCCATCTCATAGAAACCAAATATAACTTTCCAATCAATCCCTTGTGCCGGAGGAGAGACAGACGGTTTGTTTCGAAACGTAGAAACACAGAAAACCTACAGCACAATACAGGTCCTTCGGCCCACAAAGTTGTGCCGAACATGTCCCGACCTTAGAAATTTCTAGGCTTGCTACTGACTTCTATCTTTCTAAGATCCATGTACCTATCTAAAACTATCTTAAAAGACCCTATTGTATCCGTCTCCACCACCGTTACCGGCAGCCATTCCACGCATTCAGCACTCTCTGTGTGAAAAGAAAACTTATCCCTGACATCTCAGTACCTGCTCCCCAGCACATTAAGCCTGTGTCTTCTTGTGCGAAACATTTCAGCCCTTGGAAAAAGCCTCTGACCATCCACACGATCAATGCCTCTCATCATCTTATACACCTCTGTCAGATCACCCCTCATCCTCCGTCGCTCAGAGAAGCAAAGGCCGGTTTCACTCAACCAAAAGGCCGATTTCACTCAACCAAAAGGCCGATTTCACTCAACCAAAAGGCCGAGATCACTCAACGTTCCGTTTGCCATTGAATATGAAAACTCATCAGCTCGTCGAATTGACAGGACTGACATTTCTGACGGATATTTACACAGTGTTCATCAAGTTGTAAGCTTGTGAAACGAACATAATCAGCTGCATAGCGGTAAACATACGGAAATTCCAAACATGAAGTCTGCACACTCACCGGGAACTCCAATGGCGACAATAAACATGTACAATATTTTCTGCACACTCCTGTAACTCGCCAACATTGAAGACATTTTCTCTGCCCAGTTCTTCGCCCCCCTGCGCTACAGGCGATCTCACGGAATGAAACGTTACGGCGGCATAATCCTGGGCTCTTTAATATCATTTAGTGACTCCACAGGGACAGGTTTAAACAGATTTCGAAATAAAGATGTTTAAATTATTTACAAACCGATTACGTCAGGCAGTGTAATCCCCACCATGACAGACTGTGATTAATTTAGTGAAACTGCTGAGAATGGAAAATGTGATGGTACTGAGCCGTGAAAATTAGGAGTGGCATTCTCCCAGCAAGGGAGGCATTGTTGAAAGCACCATCAGACTCAGCTCATCACCTCTTGTTCGTGTCGGTGCGGCTGTCGTCCATCCGGTGAGGAATTCGGACCAGCAGATCCACTGGGAGTAAAACGACAGCTCCACTCTGATTCAGCACCAGTTCCCATCGCACGTCACCTGAAAGCAACCGTAAACACCAGCAAATCTGCAGATGCTGGAAATCAAATCAACATACGCATTTCAATTCTACTTCCCACTCCCATCCCGACACGTCAGTCCATGGCCTCCTCAACTGCGCAATGAGGCCACACTCAGGTTGGAGGAGCAACACCTCATGTTCCGTCCGGGTTGGTACCAATCTGATGGCATGAACATTGATCAATTGAACTTCCGGTAATGCGCACCCTGCCCCATTCACCATTCCCCATTCCCGTATCTCTCTCTTGCCTTATCTCCTTACCTGCCCATCAACTCCCTCTAGTTCTCCTTTCTTCCATGATGCTCTATCTTGTCCTATCAGATTTCTCTTTCTCCAGTCATTTATCTCTTTCACGAATAAACTTCCCGACTCCTAACTTCACCCCTGCCTCACTCCCGCTTTCACCTGTCTCCAACCCACAATGTGAGTCTTATTCACTCTCCCACCTCACCAGCCCTCTGTCTCTGAATTCTCATTTTTGTTCAAGTCCTGCTCAAGGGTTTTGGCCCGACACGCCGAGAATGCTCTCTTCCACAGAGACTACCTGGCCAGCGGAGTGAGTTCCTCCAGTATGTTGTGCGTGTTGCTTTGAATATAATCTCATCCTTCTTTCCTGATTATCATCCCTCCTTCCGAACCATCCAGCAGGTAGCCGAGGTACTTTGTCCTGGCTCAAAAGCATGTCTACGTCCAACACCTTTGAAATAAAAGTTTGCCATGAGAAAAGGAACGCGGCTGCATTCTATTTGACTTACTTCCACATGGAACAGCGAAAGGTAAAGCACAGGACCAGACCCTTCGGGCCGCACTGTCTGTGCCAACCATGACGCCACACTAAACGGATCCTAACTACTGTACATGATCCGTTTAGCTACATTCCCTGCCTGTCCGCGTGTTAGCGCTCACAACAGTAACCGTGGGCATTTCCGTCCTCTCTTCTCAGATGCTTTCAATCATTAGTGTTATTTTTTTTTTTTGCCTCAGAAAAGGTGTCTGGACCTTCGGAGCTGCCGTATGAAATGCAGGTGCTTCCACTGTGTATACCGACACCGGTCGCCACGTCCATCTAACTGGACGGCCAAGAAGGTGCAATTTGCAACGTGGATGATTTGGGACAGGCTGTATTCTGGCAAAGTGTACTTGCAGGTTTTCAGCAGTGAAATGTTAAGGGCACAAAGCTTGCATGTCCCTGTCAGAATAGAAGGTAAACATAACAGATGTAGTAAGGAATACTTGAGAGATATTGCGATCCTGGTGAAGGAAATCAAAGGAGATGCATAAGCAGGTGGGAACAAATGAGGTGCTTATGAAATAAAAGCGAACAGATGGAGTATAAGAAATGAAACAGAAGTTCAGAAATTAATCCAGGGAGTTACAAGAAGGCAGTATGTTGCCCTGGCAAGGGGAAGGGCTTGTACCGGTACAGGTAGATGTGCTTTGTGGTGGGAGGGCTTTACCCGTGAGGGACCGGGCAGAATCTGTTGTGGAAGTTCTCGGAAATGATTCCAGCTTTGAACGGCTTGTCAGATGAGGAACGTTTGTCGGCTCTGGGTCTGTGTTCATCGGCATTCAGAAGAAATAGGGGTGAAAACTGTCGAATGGTGAAAGGCCTGGATAGAGTGGATGCGGAGAGGATATTTTGTGCTGGGGGACTCCAGAGGAGATTCACCACGATTGTTGCGGACCCCAGTACATAACTCTGAGAGAGTGGTCACGCAGGGTGAGGGGATGGTAAAGGCGATGTCGGCCCAGCTTATCTTTAGTTTCCGAAACACTGAATTCCAGTATCAAAGGCTCTAAGTTTCAAAGGTCCAATTTAATGTCAGAGAAATGTATACAATATACATCCTGAAATGCTTTTTCTTCGCAACCATCCACGAAAACAGAGAAGTGTCCCAAAGAATGAACGACAGTTAAATATTACATTATGAGGACACTCAGTCCTCGTTTGTTGTCATTTAGAAATGCATGCATGCATTAAGAAATGATACAATGTTCCTCCAGAGTGATATCACAAAGTAAATAAAAGGACAGACCAAGACTCACACTGACAAAACCACATCATTATAACATATAGTTGCAGCGGTGCAAAGCAATACCGTAATTCTATAGACGCAGACCATGGACGCGGTTTAAAAAGTCTCAAGTCCCGATCGATTCCCATAGTCCCGATATCAGGCAGCAAACGGGAGAAACTCTCCCTGCCGTAAACTTCCAGGCACTGACAGTTAACGCCTCGGAAGCACCCGACAACAGCAGACTCTGAGACCGTCCGAAAACTTCGAGCCTCCGATACAGCCTCCCGGGCGCCATCCTCTGCCGAGCACCTTCGACCTCGTCCCGGCCGCCGAAACAAGCAAAGCCGAGGTCTCGGAGGCCTTCTCCTCCGGAGATTCCGGACCGCACAGCAGCAGCGGCAGCGAAGCGGGCATTTCAGAAGTTTCTCCTGATGTTCCTCCACGCTCTCACGTCTGTCTCCATCAAATCAGGATTGTGCACGGATCCCTACTTAACACAGAACAGATATCTATTCTCCGGAGAGGCCGCGTACGCTGCATCGCGCTGCCATCTTCTCTTCCTCCATTCGAACCCCAAAATACCCCCAGCTCCCCTCCCTCCCGCGCGTAAGCGGCAACAAGCAACAATCTCCCCTCCCCCCACTGACAAGGGCATTTTCCAGAATACTGGGTATACATCTCTGCTTTTCACCAGTGAAGGAAGTATTGTAGGAAAGGCAGATGAGCTCGGGGCATCGATCAGCTCTTGGGATTATGGTGTTGTAGCCATTAGTAAGACTTGCAGGAGGAACAGGACAGGTAGCTCCATAATCCGGATTCCATCGTTTTAGACGCTACAGAGCGTGTGGGGAGCTGGTAATTGAAGATTACTCGTCGGGGAGAAACCTCACGGTAGTGCTCAGTCAGAGCAGACTAGAGAACTCGTCTGGTAAGACTGTGTGGGTGGAACTGAGGAAAAAGAAACGTATGAGCATTTTAATGTGGCCATTTTACAGACCACCAAACAGTCTGAGGGATTTAGGGGAACAACTTTGTACAGAGATCACAGACTGTTGCAGGCAACAAAAGGTTGTTATAGAATGTGATTGTAGCGTTTCACACATTGGCTGGGGCTCCTCTGCTGTAAAACGACAAGATGGGATAGAGTATTGTAGGAAAGGCAGATGATCTTAGGAGAATCAGTCGTGTTCAGCAAAGTTTCCTAACTCAGAAAGTGGAAGTCCCAACGACATTCTTGATCAGCTGTTAGGAAATGAGACAGGGCAAGTGACAGAATTGTGTGTGGAGGAATACTTTAAGTCAAATGGTCGCAATTGTATTAAATTCAACGCAAATTTGGAAAAAGGTAGGTTTGCTCTGGGAGTTGAGAATCCAAGTTGGCGAAAGGCCAATTCTGATTGGGTCTGAAAGGATCTGGCAAGTCTGGATTGGGACAGGCTGTATTGTGGCAAAGTGCACTTGGTAAGTGGAGGCCTTCAACACCGAAACTTTGAGAGCACAAAGCTTGCATGTTCCACTCAGAACAGAAGGGTAACCTAACAGAGACAGTTAAGAGATATTGACTTTATGTTGGACAGTAATGTTAGACTTGACTCAGATGTTTAAAGGAGATATGTGTTGCAAGTTTTATTTTTCTTACCCGTAGTGGTTTGTATCTGGAGTGAATGCCAGAGATGGTGGTGGAGCAGACGCGATAGAGGCTATTAGGTCCCACGGTCACGATTCACTTGTAGGATGATATAAAGGGTGACAAATGACACGAATTGTTCAATAACACCCGCTTTGCATCGGAACGACAACTTCCGTCGGGCACCGCGCAAAATCGGCGGCAGCTGTCACACTGGCGGGGCCACGTGTCTGTCTGGCTGTTGAGATCCAATGGTCTCACCTCTTCACTCCCTCTGTGCTTCAACACTCTTCCTCAGCATCCATAAACAACTGGCCGAAACGGACTCACCAAGACGCCGGAGGGTAATCACTCCCGTCCTTGTCGAAGCCGAGGCCGGCGACCACTGACTGCAGCAACTCGCTAAACTCCGCCATGGTGATGGGGCCGAAACGGAGAAGCTGAGTACACGGCAGAATTCCACCAGGTCTATCGTAGCTCAAACGTACCTCTGTCCCCTGCTGTCACTGGCTGAGGTGCCTGTCGGTCAAATGAGAACTCAGACTATGATTAGTTAATATGAATGTCAGTCAGTCTTGCAAGTAGTTAAAGCGAATGTTTTTATAGTGTTGCCAGTCAGGGAAGAGATTGTGACGTCAGTGGACACATGTCGGCATCCCTGTTCTCTCATTAAATATAATTTACTGCTGGATTGTAAATCACAAAATGAAGATTGTGATGCTTATAACGAATGTGGTGAATTGTACTGCTCAGAAATATTATCCTACTCAGGAAATTAATATTATTGTGAAACTGGAAAAGGTATCTTGGTGTAACTGGTGTTATGTGGGAAGCTATAAATGAAGATCTGATGGGTGGGGTATCTATACCCCAGTCTATCAGTGAAGTTACATAATGGGAATAAACTATTGCAGTGGAATGTGAGAAACTTGCTTTCTCGTGGTCAAGACTACGAAGTTTATTTCTGATTTGTCAAATCCACCCGATGTTATACATATTCAGAAACTCAGTTGTTCACACATTTCTTTTCTTTTCAGGTTTATAGTGTTATTAGTCGTGATTGGTTAATTGTCAGAGGGGTAATGCGGCCATTTTATAAGAAAAGGGGCAGTGTGGAAATTGTGAATGTAACTGAAATGTATGAGACCTTTGTCGTATAAATATTTCATTCAACTTGTAGGGGTGCTGAAGTGTTTAATATTTACCGCTTCTAGAAAATGGTTGTAGTAGGGCCTATTCTAAACACTGGGAGCAACCCGTCTGATCCTTCTAGCTGTCGGCCTATGTCGTTAATGTCTCATTTATGCAAACTATGCAACGTATGGTAATGCAGCGTTTGAATTATATTTTGGATAAAAGAGGTGATATGAAATTATACGATCAAACTCTTGAAGACGTCAGATTTTCAGGCATGTGGATGGAAGCACCCATTGAGAAATTTAAAGGAGCAATAAATGTTGTCAGGTGCACCCAGAAAATCTTTGTTGATCATTGATTTTTTTTTTAGATCTGTACTTGATGATGACTGAGTGCCTTACGGATCAGCTTCATCTTCGACTGTAAAATGTTTGGATGTGATACAAGCAGGGGCTTCAAGACTGTGTTGTGGTGCAGTAAGGTTTCGGCTTTACTGGTTGAAATAGTACAACTACCCTTACAATTGCGGAGACTGCAGTTGATGTTAACATACTGAATTAATTTGAGAGGCAAAGGAATTATCATCCTGTTAATGCTGTGTTCCAGAACTGTTGGGAACATCACAAGAAGAATGTGTTTAGGTTCTGGTGGCTGGGATGTTACCCCGGTGAAGAGATGGGATATTAGTTAATTAGTTGTCTGCTAGCTACTCTCTGAAACAAGAGAAGGACAGACACACACGCGAATGCATATAAACACTCGGAGATGCAGACAAACATTAATAATGAACACATTATGAACTTCGAACTCTTTAAGATGGAGGCAGCTGTTAGGGAGTGCAAATTTATTTCAGACACTGCAAAGGATTATGTATACCGGCGGATTCGAGAATGCACACAGACTGGGGTGCCTTTGTATTTAGGGGTGTGATGAATCTCAACATTGTTTCATTTATAGACACTTTAATAACAAATACACTTTGAACTGTGTTCCTGCTATTTGATTTAAGGTGGACGCAGCTTTTTTGTGGTTTGTTTGAAGTGATTCTTGCTCTGGGATAATCTAATGAGCATGTGGAGTTGTCAGCAGGTTTGGGGTGCGCACGGATCTGGGTATGTGTGTGGATTTGGGAGTGTCGGCAGGTTTGGAGTGCGCACGGATCTGGGTATGTAGGTGGATTTGGGAGAGTCGGCAGGTTTGGAGTGCGCACGGATCTGGGTATGTGGGTGGATTTGGGAGTGTCGGCAGGTTTGGGGTGCGCACGGATTTGGGGTGCACACTGATTTGGGAGTCAACACTGAGTTGTGGTTTGCCTGAGGCTTTGCGGGTGTGCACAGTTTTGGGAGAACACACAGATTTACAGATGAACGCAGATTTGGGAATCCCGGTGGATTCGGAGGTTTTC
The DNA here is from genome assembly GCF_048418815.1 of Hemitrygon akajei. Lineage (NCBI taxonomy): Eukaryota > Metazoa > Chordata > Chondrichthyes > Myliobatiformes > Dasyatidae > Hemitrygon > Hemitrygon akajei. The sequence goes on from NW_027331956.1 coordinate 2,942,710, forward strand.
GGATCTCAAGGTTGTTTCATTGATACAAACTTTAATAATAAATGCAACCAGAACCTTGACCTCAGTTCTTGCTATTTTTTAGGGTGGAGGCAGATATTTTGAGACTGTTTGAAATGATCCCTTCTCTTAGATAATGTAACTTGCATGTGGGAGCGTCAACAGGTTTGGGATGCGCACAGATCTGGCTATCTCGGTAGATTTGGGGGTGTCTACTGTTTCGGCGTGGTCACGGATTTGGGAGTGCACACAGATTTGAGGAATGCGCAGACTTAGGGATGTTTTGGTGAATATGGGGGTACACAGCGATTTGTGGATGTGAGCAGATATCGGGGTTTGTCAGCGAATATGAGGATCCGTGGATTTGGGATACCCACTGCTGAAGGGATAAAGATGGGTTTGGTGAGGTGCGAAGATTTAATGGGATGTAAATGATTATACGAGGAACACATGTGGACATGTGTTAGCAATTTAAACTTTGTTCTTGCTATTTTTAAGGTGGAAGCAGCTATTTTGTAAAGTGGTTGAAGTGAATCCTGCTCGGTGAGAGTGCAATGTGTAGGTGTGCGCAAGGATTTGTGTTCCGAATGGATTTGCGGATGTCCGCATATTTCTGGAGCTGTCGCTGAATCACGGGGTGCGTATGGATTTGGTGGTAAATGTTGCTTTGCGGATGTGCACAGATTTAGGGGTATGTCAGACATTATGTGCGTGCACTGGAATTTTCGGGTGTCTGTTGCTTTTGGGGTGCACGCAGCTTTGAGGGTTGAATGAGGTTTTGCCAGTGAGCACAGATTTGTGGGTGCACACTGATTTGCACAGAGTTGGGGGTTTTGGCGGATTCGGAGGTGGGAACTGGCTTGGGGGAGCCGGAGGATTTGGAGGTCTGTCAGAACTCAAGATTGTTCCGTTTTTAATGCAATAACAATTAATTCAATATGTACTTTGACTTCTGTTCTGGTTTTTTTTTTAATGGAGATAGCTATTTTATGAACTGTTTGAAATGATCTTTACTCCGGGATAATCTAATTTGCGTGTGCGGGTGTCTGCTTAAATGGAGTTGTGACGAGTCTCGAGGTTGATTTATTCTGACAGAGAAATTGAAATTTTGAAAGTTTGAAATGTGGCCTCTGTTCTTGCTTGGTTACGGTTCAGCAGCCATTTTGTGAAGCGTTTGAAATGAGTGTTCGAGAACATCTGCATTGCGGAGACAGATGGGAAGGGACTGAACCAAGGAGGATAAACTGAATTGGAGGTGTACGGGCACGTGTATAGTCAGGCAGGGACAAGCAGAGACACAGGCACAGAAACACACTGACACACACTAACACTCATAGACAGACACACACACACACACACACACACACACACACACACACACACACACACACACAGACATACACACTAACACTCATAGACGCGCACACACACACACACTCACACACACACACACACACACACACACACACACAGATACACTCAAAACTGCACTTTCTTATCCGTCTCTCCAGCTCTCAGCCGTGACCTTTGAAACATACGGAGTGACATAATTAAAACAGACCCCTCCCCCCACTAGACTGCTCAATTTTATGGCATGTGTTCGGGTTAGGGATGGGTCCTGGATGAGCATCCAAATGATCTGCGTTTGACTAAGTCACTGAAGCAATTGGAGGATTTAGTGGATATGAAATTGTGTTTATTCATCAATACAAACAGACATTTTCTTCGAGGCCCACTCAGTAAGGTCCCACAAACACAAACTACATCAGGAGTTTATACTCTGGAGGAGAATGGTAACAGTAGGTGATTCAGTAGAATTTCAGAAGCACAATTACATAATTTACTTCAATATTCTGTGTCAGACAAATGGTTCATTTGAAGTACATATTTCCAGTGGAAGCACATTTAATTGATGAGACACATCGGACGGTTCAGTCACCTTTTTTGTAACAAACTAACTCCCGCACATGATCTAAATATTATTCATTAATTTAATCACAATCTATCATCGCAGGGATTTTACCTGTCTGACGTAATTGGTTTGTAAATAATTTTAAAAACTTTATTTTTAAATCTGTTGAAATCTGTCCCAGTGGAATTGCTAAACGGCTTTAAAAACCCCAGGCATGTGGTGCCTTAACATTTCATTCCGAGAGATCGCCTGTCGCACAAAGAGACAAATCACTGGCCAGAGAAAATGTCTGCAGTGTACGATAGATACAGGAGTGTGGAGAAAATATTGTACATCTTCATTGCCGCCATTGGAGTTCCAGGTGAGTGAGCAGAGCATTTCACGTTCGTTATTTCTGGGTTTTCTGAGCCTGTTTAAGATAATGTTACAAGCTTTCAACCTGCTCATCACTGCACAAATATCCATCAGAGGTATTGATCCAGTCAATTTCACATTCTGAATTTTCATATTTAATAACAAGTGGAACTAAATCTATGTTTCTCCTCTAACTCACGGGATCGAATAGAACGCTGTTCTTGCCTTGAATGACACCTTGTCCAGAGATGTCCCAGTGCTGGGGCCAGGGATCTCTCCGGGAAATGTGACTGGGAGAAGTTTGCATTCTGAAGTACACTTTTCCTAAGTTATTGATCACAGGGAAACCCTAGTCCTGCGCTTCACGTCTCCCTGTGGAGTCTGTCACAGTCGGATCCCACTGTCTGTTGGTCAATAATTGTGTCTGATCACCTGAACCAGAGTTCACGGATCTACTGCCGTGTGTTATCGAATTAAACTGCGCTGCAGAATTAATCCATTAACGGAGCAACTCAGCCACAGGTCACTAAGTTGTTCCTTCTTTCCCTCTGAAACCCGTCATTAATCGGGGCAGCTGTTCGTCTTGAAGGAGGGTCTCGACCCGAAAAGAAAGATAATTCAATTCCATGGATGCTGTCTGACCTGCTGAGTTCCTCCAGTTTTGTGTGTGTTTCACCTCTCTGTATCCCTTCTCGGCCTCATCAGATGCTGATTTTCCAGAGTCCTGGTCAGTCACAGTTAATTCAGTGAAACCGGCCCCATCAGCGATTGGAATGGGGATCAGCACCGATCGTTGTTCTTCATGCAGATTGCTTTTATCTCCAACGATTCCCCACACATCGTCTTATCTCCACACTGAAGAAGACAGGTCAGAGGCAGTGCGACCCATTTCTGGTGTTAGATTAGCAGCCGTTTACAGACTCTAGCACTCCTGAGTTTTACCTAAAGCCCGATCCCATGTCAATTCCCGGACAATGTTTTCAGTAATGCCCAGTGCATGTTCTCTCTCTCTCCAGTGAATGTAGTGGCGATTGTGATCCTGTCCCGTGGAAGGTGCGGCCTTTCCACCTGCACCACTCGCTACCTGGTGGCCATGGCAGCGGCGGATCTACTGACCATTGTCACCGAGGTCATTTTGGTTCGAATAAGATTCTATTACTTCCCGTGGATTTTTCTGAGCATCACCCCTGTGTGCAGTGTTATCGATGTACTGAGTAACACAGCTACACGATGTTCTGTCTGGTTCACCGTTACTTTTACCTTTGATCGGTTTGTCGCCATTTGCTGCCAGAAACTGAAAACAAGATATTGCACCGGGAAACCTGAGGCTGTGGTTCTAACAGCAACCGGCATACTGACCTGTCTGAGAAACGTTCCTCGATACTTCACGCGGGAACCCGCAATAATGATAGATAATGTACCGTGGTTCTGCATTATCATCGACAATTATTTCATTGAACCCGGATGGGTAGTGTATGACTGGCTCGATACGGTTTTAACTCCGTTCCTCCCTTTCGCTGTAATCCTGCTGCTCAACGCTCTGACAGTCAGGCACATTTTAGTGGCCAATCGAGTCCGTAAGGGGCTGAAGGGTCAGAACAAGGGAGAGAACCGCAGTGACCCGGAGATGGAGAGCAGGAGGAGGTCTGTGGTTTTACTCTTCACCATCTCCGGCAGCTTCATCCTCCTGTGCATGACAATGGTTGTAAATTTCATATATTATCAGGTCACGGGAACAGGACTCGATTTCAATGCTTCTGAATGGATCTTTCACTACCTCGGGTATTTCTTGCTGAATTGCAGCTGCTGCACGAACACATTTATTTACGCGGTGACTCAGTCGAAATTCAGGGAGCAGGCCATCAGCGCAGTGAAATATCCCGTCACTTCGATATTTCAGTTGATTATCGGCGCCGCATCCTGAGTAGTCGCCAGAGGCGGCGGCAGAGTCTCCAGTCCGGGCTCCAGCTCCTCCGATTCACCGCATGATCTCCCAGGTGTTATTCCCGGGCGGATTGTCCCATCGACCGGCAGTCCGGGACGTTAAGATAGTGAGTGTGGGGGGAGGGGCAACGCACCGTCCAAGAGAGTCAGAACCTCATTCTTCCCGCCAGATGCCAGACAAAGAACTACTCCGGAATGCCGTCCGCACATTCGTCTGCGGATATGTCCATCTATTCCCATTCCGCTCACCAACTTCACTGTCAGACATTCCCACAAGACCGCGCGGGACGAGTCTGTTGCTCATTTAATAACCCAATGTGAATCACACCAGTCTCCACCATCTCGTTTAATGATTGGCAAAATTAAGGCACTACAACTTAAAGGCGCATTCCCGTTATCAACTGGACTGGACTGGGATGTAGAGAACTGGGAAATAATAGAGAACTGCTTCTGTCTTCTAATGAAAGCTAAATTACCCCCAACAAATCCTATCGATTATACGTAATGAAACACAATACTACTAATTAAATTAAAGTCACACCCATGACTTAAGAAAGCAGTTAAATGAAATCAGCTAAGGCCCCCAAAATTGCAATAAAGCCTGTATGATTTCTTTCCTGATATGCTTCACCCTGAAATGGCCTGTGTTCATAATGAAAAAATCTACACAATCCAGAAGCATGTTTTGGAACATGACAAAAGGAATAATTAAGCTTAGTAAGTCATGGCGATATACTTCCTTCGCTTCTTGCTTCTCCCATAAACCCAGCACTTTCATGTTCCCATTCTAGTTCATGTCAATATAATTCCGTCCGTTCTTGTTTTACCCCTTTCTACCCATACACCCAACACGTTTATGTATTCTGTAAAGGTGTACAGATTTTCCCATCAGTCTTTCCATCAGCTCCTAATTCCCAACATACATAACCCTGAACTTCTGAATTGTTAAGTGAAGTGTCTTTATCCACAGTTAAACTTTTGTAACTCACAGACAACCCACTCGTTCCCCTCAATACCTCTGTGTTCAGGGACCTAGAAGCAGACAATATATAAACAATTACTTGAATATGAATTAATGCCTGGTGAGTTTAAGTTTACCAGTCACAGACGTGTTAAACTTTTTGAAGGCCTCTGGATAATACACGTTCTTTAACCTGTTGAACTGCAACTGCCTCTGTTTTCATTAGGCAACATTTTCACATTTCCACTTCTCCCTATGACTGACGTTCACATTAACTAATCTTCTCAATTAACCGATAGGCATCTCAGCCAGTGACAGCAGGGGACAGAGGTCCGTCTGAGCTACGATAGGCCGGGTGGAAATCTGCCCCATGCTCAGCCCCTCTTTTGCTCCATCGACGTTGCAGAGTTCAGAGAGTAGCTGCTGTCGGAGTCTCCGTCCTCGGCTTTCACAAAGACGAGCGTGGTTCCCCTTCGACGCCTCGGTGGGTCTATTCCAGCGATGTTTGTGGTGGCGGAGTAAAAGTGTTTTGCTAGTTGTTTCTTTTTTACACAACATTAGTGTGGAGAAAAGTTAAAAAATACACTAAATTTGAAAATACATAAATAGAGCAAGAATGGATTCATCAGTTATTGTTCCCCGTTTCAACTTAAATTTATGCTCTCGGGAATTAGATATTTCCTCTTTGTGCAAAATATAGGTTGTCCACTCTGTCTGTGCCTCTCACATTCCGATAAACGTCTGCCAGACCTCCCTCAGCGTCCACCGCTCCAGAGAAAATAAGCCTAAACTGCCCAATCTCTCCTTATCCAGGCTGCAACCCAGTAAACCTTTTCCACTCACTGTCTAAAACCTTCACATTCTTCCGATGATAGAATTGCAACTCCTCAGATGCAATGAAACTAGAGATTTATGAAACTGTAACATACCTACCTGACACCGAAACTCAGTGCCTCGGCTACTGAAGACAAGCAGGCCGGACATCGCCTTTACCATCCCATCACCCTGCGCAGCCGCTTTCAGGGGGTTACACACAGGGATCCTCCATATCCTGGTGAATTTCCTCTGGAGTCACCTGCAGAATATATCCTTTGTATGGAATGCTGAACAGAACTGAATGCAATATTTGAAGAAACATACCAGGTCAGGCACCATCTATGGAGAGGCATAGAGCCGACGTTTCGAATTAGACACTTTACTTTCAGCATTAACACTGGCCGTTCCTGGCCGACTTGGTGCCCAACAAAATAGTCCCGTCTGCTCTGTGTGTCCCATCTCCTCTGGGCATGAATTAGCTTGAATAGTCACATGGGTACAGGAGCTGAAGGCTATTTTTCCCGCTGTAAGAGTCTTTCACTAAATATTTCTTATTCCGTACCTAACTGCAATGTATTTTAACTTTGTATAATTACAAAGGGTGTAGTGTTTGGTCTATTCACGGGAAATAAGGTGGATAATTTCCTCAGAACCTGTTGGGATATACTGCAGATTATTGAGAGAGGTAGGGGACAGGACCAATATGTTTGTTTTCTCTCCAGCCAAAAGTAAGATCCCAGAACAGTGACTATAAATGTTTTTAAGTAGAGGGTGGATCATCCTGGAAAATACAAACTCACGCAATGGGAGGAAAGTTTTTGGAAACGATTTTTAGGGATAGGGTATAGAGTTCCGGAACACCACATGGATAAACAGACTCACCGGCTCTTCCAATCTGTGAAGACTCGTTTTCTGACCTAGTCCTATCGACCTGCACCAGGACCATAACCTTTCATACTCCTCCCGTCCATGTACCTATCCAAATGCCTCCTGCTTTCACCACTTTCTCTGGCAAATTCACACTCACTGTGCTTTCTAAATCCAGAAACTCCATCTCATCTTCCCCTTAAACAATTCACCTTTTACACTGGAGAGTTTAACATCGGTAGCTGAGCGAAGGGCGCTGAGTAGGCTACGGTCAATTATGGAAAACTCTGAACATCCTCTACATAGCACCATCCAGAGACAGAGAAGCAGTTTCAGCGACAGGTTACTATCGATGCAATGCTCCTCAGACAGGATGAAGAGGTCAATACTCCCCAATGCCATTAGGCTTTACAATTCAACCGCAAGGACTTAAGAACTTTTAAAAGCTATTATTAATGCTTTTTGAGATAGTGATTTAGATGCATATCATATTTTTACTGAGTTAAGTATTGTATGTAATTAGTTTTGCTACAACAAGTGTATGGGACATTGGAAAAAATGTTGAATTTCCCCATGGGGATGAATAAAGTATCTATCTATCTATCTATCTATCTATCTATCTATCTATCTATCTATCTATCTATCTATCTATCTATCTATCTATCTATCTATCTATCTATCTATCTATCTATCACCTCTTGTTCTCTTGTTCTGGTCTCGCCCAAGCTGAGGTGGAAAAAGCCATTTGAATCATTCTCTCCAACTCAGGTCCTCAAATCCTGGGAAAATCATTATAAATGTTATCTGTAATCTTTCAATCTCCTTGATATCTTGCCCATGGATAGGTGGCCCAAACTGCACACAATACTCCAGGATCGTCCTCACTACCGTCCTTTACAACCCCAACATAGCATTCCAATTCGTGTTAACAGTACTTATATTTATGAAGGCCAATGTGCCAAAAGCTCTGTCCATGACTCTACCTTGAGGTATGGGACTATATTGCCAGATCCACCTGTTCTCCACAGGTGACAATCCCCCGCCAGTCACTGTGTTAGTTCTACCTGGTTATTCCTGGCTAAGTGCAACACCTCACAATGGTCCACATTATATGCCAGCTGCAAAATCTTCAGCCCATTTATCCAGCGACTACAGTGCCCAGTGACGTCACACTCTGTTCTCTGACTGGGAACAATTTATCAAGCTGACCAGTCGGAAACTGGTTTAACTTTTTGTAAGGCCTCTGGATATGACACGCAACTGTACTTTAGCGCGTTGAACTGCAACTGCCTCTATTTTCTCAAGGCAACATAGATACTATTTTCACATTTCCACCTCTCTCGTGAGTGACGTTCAGATGAACTATTTGAACGACAGGCAGCTCAGCCAGTGAGAGCAGGGGACAGCGGTGGGTCTGAACTACGATAGGCCGGGTGGAAATCTGTACCATACTCAGCCCCTCCTCTTCCTCTCCATCACCCTGGCGGAGTGCAGCCAGTTGCAGCTATCAGTGGTATTAAGAAAAGATACAAAATTACAGTAAATTGCAACATACGTAAGTAGTGCGAAAATGACTCATCAGTTAGGTTTCTAGATTTTACCTTAAGTGCATGCGCTCTGGAATTAGACTTTTCCTCCTTAGTGGCGAAGATCCATGTTGTTCACTCTGTCTGTGCTTCTCATATTCGAATAAACTTCTGCCAGACCCCTGCAGACCACAATCTCCTCCCATTCGCCCTAGACCGGTTTGTTGCCAAATTGTGCAAGTGAATTTTCCAGCATTCGTATCTGTACCCTGTCCGTCTGAATATCGACTCTGCCCGATTCTGGTGTTTGGATTTCTCTGGATGTTTTGATCTCTACCTGAACTTTGACGCTGACTTTGTTTGCACCTTGGGATTTGTGACTCAGTGTATATCACTGTGTGCACTGTACTGGGTCTGCGATTGGATCCCTGCTCCAGAGCCCTGACAGAAATAGTAAACATGAATTGCTCTGCTCACTCACCTGGAATTCCAATGACCGCAATGAAACGTACAATATTTTCCCCACACTCAAGTACCTATCCAACATTGCAGACATTTTCTCTGTCCAGTGGTTTGTCCTCCTGTGCTACAGACGATCTCTCACTGGTTTGTCCTCCTGTGCTATAAACGATCTCTCTCTGTGCCTCTGGCACAGAGTCTGGCCCTGTGGCTCAGAAGGCCAGGGAAAGGAAGAAGAAGGCAGTAGTGATAGGGGACTCTATAGTCAGGGTTTCAGACAGGCGATTGCGTGGACGCAGGAAAGAAACTCGGATGGCAGTTTGCCTCCCAGGTGCTAGGGTCCGGCATGTTTCTGATCTTGTCCAAGATGTCCTGCGGTGGGAGGGAGAAGAGCCAAATACATATTGGTCTTTGGTACATATTGGTACCAAAGACATAGGTAGGAAAAGGGAAGAGCTCCTGAAAGAAGACTACAGGGAGTTAGGAAGGAAGTTGAAAAGCAGGACCTCAAAGGTAGCAATCTCGGGATTACTGCCTGTGCCACGCGACAGTGAGAATAGGAATAGAATGAGGTGGAGGATAAATGCGTGGCTGAGGGAATGGAGCAGGCGGCAGGGATTCAGATTTTTGGCTAATTGGGACTACTTTTGGGGTAGTGTGACCTGTACAAAAAGGACGGGTTGCACTTGAATCCCAGGGGGACCAATATTCTGACGGGCAGGTTTGATAGAGCTGTTGGGATGGTTTTAAACTAGTTTGGCAGCGGGGTGGGAATCAGAATGTCAGTTCAGCGATTAAGGCAGAAGGACAAGGTCATGATGCTAAGTGTTCTGAGTTGATGAGGAAGGACAGGCAGGGTACAGAACAGAATTGTAGCCAGTTAAAGGGGTTGAAATGTGTCTATTTCAATGCTAGGAGTATTAGGAACAGGGAGGATGAATTTAAAGCATGGATTAGTACGTGGAATTACGATGTTGTGGCCGTTACTGAAACATGGTGGGACGAAAGGCAGGATTGGATGATGCAGGTCCCGCGGTTCAGGTGTTTTGAAAGTAATAGGATCGGGGCATAAAGTGGGGGTGGGGAGTGGCATTGCTGGTCAGGGTTAGTATCACGGCTATAGAAAGGGTGGACGCTGCAGAAGGACTGTCCACGGAGTCGGTCTGGGTGGAAGTCAGAAATAGGAAGGGGTCAATCACTGTGCTGGGAGCAGTCTATAGGCCCCCAAATAGCCCTCGGGACACCGAGGAACAGATAAGCAGGCAGATTTTAGAATGGTGCAGGAAATACAGGGTAGTTGTTATGAGTGATTTCAACTTCGCTCATATTGACTGGCACCTTCTGAGTGCAATGGGGATAGATGGGGCTGAATTTGTCAGGTGTGTTCAAGAAGGATTCCTGACACAATATGTGGACCAGCTGACGAGAGCAGAGGCCATACTGGATCTAGTTCTGGGTAATGAACCTGGTCAGGTGACAGACCTCTTGGTGGGGGAGTATTTTGGTGAGAGTGACCACAACTCCCTTAGCTTCAGCATAGTTATGGAAAGGGATAAAATCAGACGAAACGGTAAAGTGCTTAACTGGCGAAGGGCTAATTTTGAAGGGATGAACCAGGAACTAGCGAGAGTAAATTGGAAAAAGATGTTCAAACGAGAAAGCACAGAAGCAGTGAGGGAGAAGTTTCGGGACCACTTGAGCTGGGTTCAGGATAGGTTTGTCCCACTGCGGCATGGAGAAAATGGTGGGAAAAGGGAACCGTAGCTGATGAAACATGTGAGGCAACTCGTCAAGAGGAAAAAGGAAGCATATGTTAGATACAAGAAGCAGGAAGTAGGAGGGAGTTATGAGAAATATAGGGTAGCCAGGAAGTAGCTGAAGAAAGGAATTAAGAGAGCTCGAAGGGGGCATGAGAAGGCCTTGGCATTTAGAATTAAGGAGAACCCAAAGGAGTTCTATGCGTATGTGAAGAATGTGCCGAGAACAAAGGTGGGACCCGCTGACGGATAAAGAGGGCAACATGTGCCTGGAGGCGGAGGAAGTTGGGGAGGTCCTAAATGAACACTTTGCTTCAGTATTCACAAGTGAAAAGCATCTTGATCAGGATGAGGTCGAAGTAGAGCGGGCCTGTGTGCTGGACAATGTGGAGATTAGGGAAGAAGAAGTGTTGGATCTTCTTAAAAACATTAAGATTGATAAATCCCCAGAGCCAGATATGATACACCCAGTTTGTTGTGGGAATAGAGAGAAGAGATCGCAGGAGCATTAGCTATGATCTTTGAATCCTCTTTGGCTGCAGGGGAAGTGCCGGAGGACTGGAGAATGGTAAATGTAGTTCTCTTGTTTTAAAAAGCTAATAGGGAGAAACCTGGGAACTATAGACCGGTGAGTCGTACGTCGGTGGTCTGCAAACTACTGGAATGGATTCTGAAGGATAGGATCTACAAGCATTTGGAGAAGTACAGTCTACTCATGGACACGCAGCATGGCTTTGTGATCGTGCCTCACGAGCCTGATTGAGTTTTTTGAAGATGTAACAGAAGAAATTGATGAGGGACGAGCAGTGGGTGTGTCTACATGGACTTTAGCAAAGCATTTGACAAGGTCCCTCATGAGAGACTCATCCAGAAAGTCATGAGGCATGGGATAAGTGGAACCTTGGCTGTTTGAATTAAAAAATGGCTTAAAGGAAGAAAACAGAGGGTAGTTCTGGAAGGAAAGTATTCTGCCTGTAGGTCGGTGACAAGTGGATTGCCGCAGGGATCTGTCCTGGGACCCCTGCTATTTGTGTTTTTTATAAATGACCTGGATGTAGAGGCCGAAGGATGGGTGAGTAAGTTTGCAGATGACACGAAGATTAGAGGAGTTGTGGATGGAGCTGTGGGTGGATACACGAGGACATAGATAGACTGCAGAGTTGGGCAGAAAAATGGCAGATGGCGTTCAATCCGGACAAGTGTGAGGTGATGCATTTTGGAAGGACTAACCAGAAGACTGAGTACAGGATAAATGGTCAGTTACTTAAGAGTGTGGTTGAACACAAGAATTCTGGTCACCTCATTACAGGAAGGCTGTGGAAGCTATGGAGAGGGTGCAGAGGAGATTTACCAGAATGTTGCCTGGATTGAAGAACAAGTCATATGAAGCTAGGTTAGCAGATCTGTGACTTTTTTTCTTTTCAGCGTTGAAGAATGAGAGGGGACTTGATAGAGGTCTACAAGATCATAAGAGGCATAGATAGGGTAGATAGGCAGTACCTGTTTCCCAGGGCACCAATAGCAAACACCAGAGGGCAAATGTACAAAATTAAGGGAGGGAAGTTTAGGGGAGACATCAAGGGTAAGTTTTTTACACAGAGGGTTGTGGGTTTAGTACCTTTTTCTTAAGGATTATATGGGTCGGCACAACATGTAGGGCTGAAGGCTATCATTTAGCGACTCCACGGAGACAGATTTCAACAGATTTAAAAGGAAAGATTTTTAAAACCAATTACAAACCAATTACGTCAAGCAGCTGCAATCCTTGCTGTGAAAGATTCAGAATAACCTGAATATTTAGACCATTTGTGGGAGTTAGTTTATCCCAGCAATGGTGACGGAACCTTCCGAGGTGTCTTATCAGCTAAAGGTGCTTCCACTGTACATATGCACCATTTGTCAGACACAGAATATGGAAGTAAATTATGGCATAGTAGCTTGTGAAACTGTATTGAATCACCGACTCTTATCAATCTCCTCAAGAGCATAAACTCTTGAAGAAGGTTATGTTTAGGGGACTCTACCGAGGGGGTCTCCAAGATAATGTCTGTCTGTGGTGATGAATAAACAATTTCCTATCCATGAAACGCTCAACGACTTCAGCGACTCAAGTCATAGTCAGAATATTTGGGGGCTCGTCCAGGACCCATCCCTAACCCTGACATATGGCCATCAAACTCACCAGTCTAGTGTGGGGGAGCATGATTTAACCATAGCACTCTGAATGTGTCAACGAACACGGTCGATGGCCGAAGAGGCGGTAAACAATTGTGTGTGTGTGTGTGTGTGTGTGTGTGTGTGTGTGTGTGTGTGTGTGTGTGTGTGTGTGTGTGTGTGTGTGTGTGTGTGTGTGTGTGTGTGTGTGTGTGTGTGTGTGTGTGTGTGTGTGTGTGTGTGTGTGTGTGTGTGTGTGTGTGTGTGTGTGTGTGTGTGTATGTGTGTGTGAAGACCCATTGTCTTTGCCTGACCCCACATGACTTTTCGCATGGGATCCAAGGGTATATTGCTTTGTGGATCTAGAACTGGCTTGCCCACAATAGGCAAAGAGTGGCTGTAGACGGGTCATATTCTGCATGGAGGCCGGCGAACAGTACTGTGCCTCAAGAAACTGTATAAGATCATAAGACCAAAAGATTTAGGAGCAGAAGTAGGCCATTCTGCTCAATAATAAAGAAGAGGTCAAAATTCAAATTTCATTTATTATTATTTTATGCACAAATGAAACAACCTTGCATCTCGTCAACACGAGTGAAACTGCAGATGCCGGAAATAAATAAAAACACAAAATGCTGGCAGAACTCAGCAGGCCGGACAGCGTCTATGGGAGGAGGTAGTGACGACGGTTCGGGCCGAAACCCTTCATCAGGAGTGAAGTAACATGGGATGGTCGAGGAGGGATAAGAAGTGGGCGGAGGGATGAAGTAGAGAGCTGGGAATGACTATAATACCGGGTCCGGGTTAGAGTGTGTTCCAAAAGTTTCAAGGCCGAAGAAATAGTAGGTTGGGAGCAGAGAGAGAGAGGTTCTTGCTGAACTCCATTCGGAAGAAAGATCTGAACTTCTTCAGTGCATGCATCACTGGAAGAGGATTCGCAGGAGTAAATTCGAAGGCAACACAAGTGAAACTCCAGATGCTGGAAATAAACAAAAGCACAGCTGTCTTCTTCATCCCTCCCGCCACTTCTTATCGCCCCGACCATCCCATGTTACTTCACTCCTGATGAAGGGTTTCGGCCCGAAAAGTCGTCACTACCTCCTCCCACAGATGCTGTCTGGGCTGCTGAGTTCTGCCAGCATTTTGTGTTTTTATTGAGACTCGTCACCTGTCCAGATCAGCAGACACCCCCACATGGACAGAGCAAGAATAATTTCAAATATCTCACAAATCGCCTGTCTCCAATTAACAAAAGCAAGAACAGAAGTCAAAGTTCATATTGCATTTATTATTGAAGTCTGTATAAATGGAACAACTTTGCGATTCCACGCTCCTCAAAATCCAACGGCTCCTACAGGTCAGTGTGCACCCCCGAATCCGCCAACACACCCAACTTTGTGCAAATCAGTGTGAGCTCACAAATCTGCGCTCACTAGTAAACGCGCATTCAATCCTTAAATCAGTGTGCATCCCGAAAGCAACGAACACCTCAAAATCCCTGTGCACCCGCTTCCATACCCCTAAATCTTAGTACATCCGTAAAGCAAGATCAGCCGCCGAATCACTCCTGCCTCCCCAGGGCTCCACTGTGTTCCGTTCCGTATGCATTCAATATTCGATACCTTTCAAACTGATTTCTCCCTCATTTTTCGCCCAGAACCATCAAAGGCTCCTCAAAGGTTCACTCTTATTCCCTGTTCAACCTCCTCAGAGTTAAGCCCATGATCAGAGTTAGGCTCCATCTTTTTAAGATGGAGGCAGCTATTTCGTGCACTGTTTGAAATAAGTTTTGCTCTCGGAAAATATAATATGCCTCTGGCGATGTCAGCGGGTTTGGGGACACACGTGGAAGTGGGGCTGCACATTGATTTGCTGGTGTACGGACGTTTCACGGTATGTTGTCGAAAACGGGGGTGCACACTGATTTCGGAGTGTCAGTGAATTTCGTGGTGCACACAGCTTTGAGCGTGTGAAGGTGAACAGGGATTTGGACGTGGAAATCTATCTGAGGAACCGCACAGAATCGGGTGTGTCGTCGGATTTGAGGATGCTGACAGATTGGGGTGACCTTGGATTTAGGGATGTGATGAATCTCAAGAATGTTTCATTAATAAGTACTTTAATAACAAATGCACTTTGAACTTTGAACTGTGTTCTTGCTTTTTGATATAAGGTGGAGACAGCTATTTTGTGATTTGTCTGAAATGATTCTTGCTCTGGGATAATCTAATATGCAGGTGGAGTTGTCAGCAGGTTTTGGGTGCGCACGGATCTGGGTATGTACGTGGATTTGGGAGTGTCGGCAGGTTTGGGGTGCGCACGAATATCCAGATATGTCGGTGGATTTAGGGGTGTCTGCGGGTTCGGAGTGGGCTCGGATTTGGGGGTGCACACAGGTGGAGGATTACTCTGACTTAGGGATGCTTTGGTGAATATGGATTTGTGGATGTGAGCAGTCATAGGGGTTTGTCAGCGAATATGGGGGTCGGTGGATTTGGGAAACCCAATGATGAGGGGATAAAGATAAGTTTGGTGCAGTCCGAAGATTTAAGGGGATGTCAATGATTATACGAGCATGTGGGCGTGTGTTTGCAATTTAAACTTTGTTCTTGCTACTTTTAAGGTGGACGCAGCTATTTTATAAAGTAGTTGAAGTGAATCCTGGTCTGTGATAGTGTAACGTGCAGGTGTGCGCACGGATTTGGGGTATGCATGGATTTGCGGATGTGCGCATATTTCGGGACCTGTCGGTGAATCTGGGGGTGCATACGGATTTGGTGGTAAATGTTGCTTTGAGGATATGCACAGATTTAGGGGTAAGTCAGTGAATGTGTGAGTGCACTGGAATTTTCGGGTGTCGGTTGCTTTTGGGGTGCACGCTGATTTGAGGGTTGAATGAGGTTTTGCCAGTGAACACAGATTTGTGGGTGCACACGGATTTGCACAGAGTTGGGGGTGTTGGCGGATTCGGGGGTGAGCACTGGCTTGGGGGAGCCAGTGGATTTGGAGGTGTGTCAGATCTCAAGGTTGTTCAGTTTTTAATGAAATATTAATGAATTCAATATGAATTTTTCCTCTGTTCTTGTTTTTTTTTAATGGAGATAAGTATTTTGTGAAATGATTTTTGCTCGGGGAAAATATAATGTGTTTTGGGGTTGACTGCTTAAATTGAGCTGTAACGAGTCTCAGGTTTGTTTTATTTCCACATACATTAATAATAAATGCAATTTGAAATTTGGCCGCCTCTGTTCTTACTTTGTTACGATTCAGCAGCCATTTTTGAAGCGTTTGAGATGAGAGTTCGAGAACATCTGCATTGCGGAGACAGATGGGAAGGGGCTGAACCAAGGGGGATAAACTGAATTGGAGGTGCACGGTTACGTGTATAGTCAGGCAGGGACAAGCAGAGACACAGACACGGAAACACACTGACGTACACTAACACTCGTAGACAGACAGACAGAAACACACACACACACACACACACACACACACACACACACACTTTCTCACCGTGTTCTGTGACACCTACGGAGTGACATGATTCAAACATACCCCTCCCCCCTCTAGACTGCTCAATTTCATGGCATGTGTTCGGGTTAGGGATGGGTCCTGGATGAGCCCCCAAATGATCTGCGTTTTATTAAGACACTGAAGCAATTGGAGGATTTAGTGGATATGAAATTGTGTTTATATATCAACACAAACAGACATTTTCTTCGAGGCCTCTCAGTAGAGTCCCACAAGCACAAACTACATCAAGAGAATGGTAACAGTAGGTGATTCAGTACAATTACAGTGCCATAATTTACATCAACATTCTCTGTCAGACAACTGGTTACTTTGAAGTACATATTTCCAGTGGAAGCGCCTTCAGCTGATAAGACACTTCGGAAGGTTCAGTCACCTTTGTTGTAAGGTTCTGTTACAGGAATATGAGCAGCTAGGGGTCAAATTTTAAAAAAAACAGAACCTCAAGGGTAATAATCTCTGGATTATTACCTGAGCCACGAGCAAATTTTGCTAGGTGAAATAAAATTAGGGAGTTAAACGCGTGGCTCAAAGACTGGTGTGGGAGAAGCGGGTTTTACTTCTTGGGACACTGGCACCAGTACTGGGACAGGAGAGAACTGTTCCGGAGGGATGGGCTTCACCTGAACCGGGCTGGGGTTAGTGTCCTGGCGAATCATATAACTAGGGCTGCAGAGAGGTCTTTAAACTAACTAGTGGGGGGGGGGGTGGAGGATTCTAGAGAGCAAATAATTAAAAAGACAATGGAGAAGGTAATGGATGTAGGTAAAAGTGGAGGAATAAAAAGACAGAGTGTGTCAGGAGGGGAAAGAATGTACGGAGATAAGCGTAAAGTTGTACAAAAGGAAAAGGTAGGAAATAAGTGTCAAACATACTTGAAAGTCCTTTATTTGAATGCACGTAGTATTAGGAATAAAATTGATGAGTTGACGGTACAAATAATTACGTATGGTTATGATATTGTGGCAATTACGGAAACATGGCTGCAGGGTGACCAGGACTGGGAATTAAACATACAAGGGTATTCGACAATTAGGAGAGACAGGCAAGAAGGAAAAGGAGGTGGGGTGGCTATGTTAATAAAGCAAGAAATCACTGCAATAAAACGAAATGATATTGGCTCAAAGGATCAGGATAACACAACAATTTGGGTAGAAACAAGAAATAGTAAAGGGAAAAAAGCAGTGGTGGGATAGTCTATAGGCCTCCAAACAGCTGTAACTCAGTTGGTCGGAGCATAAATCAGGAAATAGTTGGGGCTTGTAATAAGGGAACAGCTATAATTATGGGGGATTTTAACTTTCATATTGACTGGACTAATCAAGTCGAACACGGCAGCCTTGAAGAAGAGTTTATTGAGTGTATTCGGGATGGGCTCCTTGAACAATACGTTACTGAGCCGACAAGGGGGCAAGCAGTCTTAGATCTGGCCCTGTGTAATGAGACAGGACTAATAAAAAATGTCCTAGTAAAGGATCCCCTTGGAATGAGTGACCATAACATGGTCGAATTCCATATTCCATTAGAGGATGAGAGGGTTGGATCTCAAACAAGCCTACTGAGCTTAACTAAAGGAGACTATGATGGTATGAGAGCGGAATTGCTTAAGATGGATTGGGAAAATAGATTAAAGGGTAGATCGGTACTTGATCAGTGGTGTATATTTAAGGAGTTATTTTACAACTATCAAGAAAAAAGGGTGTAAAAGAAAAAATAGTTATCCGTGGCTAAGGAAAGAAATAAAGCAAAGTATATGACTAAAAAGAAAGTTATATAAGGTAGCTAAATCTAGTGGGAAGATTGAAGATCGAGAAGCTTTTAAAGATCAGCAGCAAATAACAAAAAGATTGATTAAGAAGGGGAAGATAGATTATGAAAGTAAATTGGCGAAAAACATAAAAGCAGATAGTAAGAGTTTTTATAGTTACATAAGAAGAAAAAGGGTGGCTAAAGTAAATGTTGGTCCCCTAGAAGATGAGACCGGGAAATTAATGGTAGGGGACATGGAGATGGCGGAAACGCTGAACAAATATTTTGTATCAGTTTTTACAGTAGAGGACACTCAAAATATCTCAACATTGGAGAAACAGGGGGCTCTAAGGGGAGATCCTGGACCTGGACCGGATGGCTTGCATCCTAGGGTCTTAAGGGAAGTGGCGGTCGGGATTGTGGATGCATTAGTGATAATTTTTCAAAACTCGCTGGACTCGGCAATGGTCCCGGCAGATTGGAAAAATGCTAATGTAACTCCTTTATTTAAAAAGGGCAATAGACAGAAGGCTGGGAATTATAGGCCAGTTAGCCTAACATCTGTGGTTGGCAAAATGTTGGAATCGATAATTAAGGAAACAGTAACAGGGCATTTGGATAAACATAGCTTAATAGGACAAAGTCAGCATGGCTTTACAAAAGGGACGTCATGTTTGACAAATTTGTTGGAGTTCTTTGTGGACATAACATATAGGGCAGATAAAGGGGAACCAGTGGATGTGGTGTATTTGGACTTCCAAAAGGCATTTGACAAGGTGCCACACCAAAGATTATTACTTAAAGTAAATAATCATGGGATTAGGGATAATATTCTGACATGGGTGGAGGATTGGCTTTCTAACAGAAGACAGAGAGTTCGGATAAATGGGTTATTCTCAGACTGGCAGTTGGTGACTAGTGGTGTTCCGCAGGGGTCGGTGTTGGGACACCAACTCTTTACAATCTATATTAATGATTTGGAGAAAGGGGCTAATTGCAACGTATCGAAGTTTGCTGATGACACAAAGATGGGAGGGAGTGTAATGAGTGCGAAGGACATTGAAACCCTGCAGGGGGACAGAGATAGGCTGAGTGATTGGGCAGACATTTGGCAGATGAAATATAATACTGACAAGTGTGAGGTCTTGCACTTAGGCAGGAAAAATAATAGAGCAAGTTATTATCTAAATGGAGAGAAACTGGAAAGTGGTTCTGTGCAAAGGGATCTGGGGGTCCTGGTGCAGGAAACACAAAAAGTTAGTATGTAAGTGTAGCAGGTGGTCAATAAGGCCAATGGAATGCTGGCTTTTATTGCTAGGGGGATGGAGTATAAGAACAGGGAGGTCTTACTGCAGTTGTACCGGGTATTGGTGAGACCACACCTGGAGTACTGCATGCAGTTCTGGTGTCTATATTTAAGAAAGGACATACTGGCTCTCGAGGCAGTGCAGAGAAGGTTCACTAGGTTAATTCCGGGGATGGATGAGTTGATGTAAGATGAGAGGTTGAGTAGATTGGGACTCGACTCATTGGAGTTCCGAAGAATGAGAGGCGATCTTATTGAAACATATAAGACTGTGAAGGGGCTTGATCGGGTGGATGCGGGGAGAATGTTCCCAATGATGGGTGAAACTAGGACTAGGGGGCATAATCTTAAAATAAGGGGATGCCGTTCCAGGACTGAGATGCGGAGAAATTTCTTCACACAGTGGGTAGTGGGGCTGTGGAATTTGCTGCCCCAGAGAGCTGTGGAAGCTACTACACTCAATAAATTCAAAACGGAGATAGGCATTTTCCTGGATAAAAATGGCATTGAGGATATAGTGAGCGAGCAGGTAAGTGGACATGAGGCTAGGTTTAGATCAGCCATGTGATCTCCTAGACCAGTTTTCGATAGCCTGGATGGGTCGGAGGAGGAGAAAAACTCATGATCACATGGGTTTGGGCGGGATGAATAATAAAATAAAATGGGCGGCATGGTGCCCTGTTGGTTGGCACTGTTGCCTTGTGGGATTCGGTGAAAACTAGAGTTAAGATTGGATCAGCCATGATCTTGTTGAATGGCGGGGCAGGCTTGAGGGGCCGATTGGCCTACTCCTGCTTCTATCTCTTATGTTCTTATGTTCTTATGTTATGGAGAAATTCCCTTAGCCAGAGAGCGGTGAATTTGTAGAGATTTTTGCCATGTGCAGCTGTGGAAGCCAGGCCGTTCGGTGTATTTAAGGCAGAGATTGATACGTTCTTGATTGGACTTGGTATCAAAACTGACACGGAAAAGGCCTGGGAATGAGATTGAGCACGAGAAATTAAGGATCAGTCATTACTGAATTTTGGAGCAGACTCGATGGGTCAAATGGCCTACTTCTGCTCCAATGTTTTATATTTTTATGGTCATTTGTTAGCAGTAAGACAGCATTGGTTCAGACAGGGTAAACCATGTTTTAATAATATGTTGCAGGTCTATGGAAAGGGAATTAAAATTTATGGTAACAATAAAGAGGTCGTATCAGTTACTTGGGCTTTCAGAAGGATTTTGAGAAGGTACCCCAGAAGAGGTTAATATTCCAAATATTAGGGAATTGTCTCAAAAACAGAAAGGAAAGAGTTATGGCGAGAGGATCATGTTCACACCAGAATGATGTTAAAAATGGGGTTCCACAAGAATCTGTTTTGAGGCTGCTGCTGTTGTTATTTACATTAATGATTTGGATAAGCACAGAGCTAATGAACTACTCAAGTGTGCAGATGACACAAAATTAAAGAGACGGGCTCATGACATTCAGGCAGCAGAATCAATACAGGTAGAGCTAAACAAAATTCTGACGTGGGTAGATAACTGATAGGTGAAATCTTATGTTAGTAAATGTAAAATATTACATATAGGAAGCAGAAGTATTAGATATAAATATACAGTGGGGGTCTTGAGTAAGAAAGTGCATTGTATGAAAAGGATTTGAGTCTCCTGGAAGACATCACCGTCAACATCTTGGCAATGCACTGAAGCTATTAGGAAGGCTAATATAATGTTGGGCTATGTAATGCGCTCAGAGGAGTTCAGAGCTAGAGACGTCTCCATAAGCTGTTTCATGCACTTGTAAGTCTACGCCTTGAGAAATGTGTACTATTCTGATCTATACTTTGTAAGGGATGTGAAGGCATTGGGAAGAGATCAGAGAAGGGCGATTACTCTCATTGCTGGACTGCAGGGTGTGAGCTATGCAGAAAGATTGAGAGAATTAAATCTATTTGGCCTACGTTGACATATAATGGGAGGAGAAAGGACTGAAATGTTCAGAATCATTAAGGGTAGAGGTAAGTATGATGTCAACTGCTACTTCAAAATTAATCCATCAACAAGGAAATGTGGGGACTGGTTAAAGTGAGATTTCAGACTAACATCAGAAAGCAATTCTTTACAGAATCATTTGACAGAAACACAATGAGCTCAGCACTATCACACAAATCTATAGACTGACAGTTACAGAATGGACCCCGCACTCTCAGAGTCAGAATCAGAATTAGTGTTATTTTCATTGGCATGTGACGTGTAATTTGTTAACTTAGCAGCAGCAGCAGTTCAATGCAATACGTAATCGAGGAGAAGAAAAAGCAGAGAACAGTAATAAAGAATATAAAAATAATAATGATACTCAATAAACATGTAAATCATTTACAGTATAAGTATATTGAGGGATTTTAAAAGAGTGCAAAATCAGAAATGCCGCATATTAAGAAATGTGAGGCATTGTCCAGAGATTCAATGTCCGTTTAGGAATCGAATGGCAGAGGGTAAGAAGCTGTCCCTCAGCCACTGAATGTGTGACTTCAGGTTTCTGTACCTCGTATCTAATAGTAACAGTGAGAAAGGGGCTGAAGTTCCTTAATAATGGACGCTGTCTTTCTGAGACACCGCTCCTGAAGATGTCCTGGGTACTTTGTAGGCTAGTACCCAAGACAGAGCTGACAAGATATAGAAACTTATGCACTTCTTTCAGTCCTGTGAAATATCACACTGTATCATAGAATGACAGGTACAGAGTGAACCCCACACTCTCACACTGTATCATAGAATGACAGGTACAGAGTGAACCCCACACTCTCACACTGTATCATAGACTGATAGGTACAGAGTGCAGCCCACACTCTCACACTGTATCATAGACTGACAGGTACAGAGTGCAGCCCACACTCTCACACTGTATCATAGACTGACAGGTACAGAGTGAACACCACACTCTCACACTGTATCATAGATTGACAGGTACAGAGTGAACCCCACACTCTCACACTGTATCATAGACTGAGAGGTACAGAGTGCACCCCACACTCTCACACTGTATCATAGATTGACAGGTACAGAGTGCAGCCCACACTCTCACACTGTATCATAGACTGATAGGTACAGAGTGCAGCCCACACTCTCACACTGTATCATAGACTGACAGGTACAGAGTGAACACCACACTCTCACACTGTATCATAGATTGACAGGTACAGAGTGAACCCCATACTCTCACACTGTATCATAGACTGAGAGGTACAGAGTGCACCCCACACTCTCACACTGTATCATAGATTGACAGGTACAGAGTGCAGCCCACACTCTCACACTGTATCATAGACTGATAGGTACAGAGTGAACCCCACACTCTCACACTGTATCATAGACTGATAGGTACAGAGTGCACCCCACACTCTCACACTGTATCATAGACTGAGGGGTACAGAGTGAACCCCACACTCTCACACTGTATCATAGACTGATAGGTACAGAGTGAACCCTACACTCTCACACTGTATCATAGACTGACAGGTACAGTGTGCACCCCACACTCTCACACTGTATCATAGACTGACAGGTACAGAGTGAACCCCACACTCTCACACTGTGTCATGGACTGACAGGTACAGAGTGCACCTCACACTCTCACACTGTATCATAGACGGACAGGTACAGAGTGAACCCCACACTTTCACTCTGTATCATAGACTGACAGGTACAGAGTGAACCCCACACTCTCACACTGTATCATAGACTGATAGGTACAGAGTGAACCCCACACCCTCACTCTGTATCATAGACTGACAGGTACAGAGTGAACCCCACACTCTCACACTGTACCAGGGACTAGGAGATAAAGGAGGAACACCACAATCCTGAAATTTATTTATCTGTTTCTGGCAGACTTTCTACCTACTTGACCTATCTATTTGTCATTTTGCCTATCGCCCTCTCTCTTTCTCACCCCCTCCCTCTCCGTCTCCCTGTTCCCTCTCCATCTTCCTCTCCCTCCTCTCTCTGTCTGTCTTACTTCTAACAAGTTACATCACACCTGACTTTCTCTCGTTCACTTCCAGCCGCCATAAACCTATTTGTCTGCCAATTTCAGGTATTTTTGTATTATTTAACAGTCTGCCCCTCCTTTGCAGATTGAAATATTTATTCTCTATTTCTTTTGACCTTTGAGAGACTTGCGATTCCCATTAAAGACCGTCACGTCAGCAACATGACATACAAAATGCTGGAGGAACTCAGCAGAGTTCTTTGTGCTGCTTTGGATTGTCAACATCTTCAGATTTTCTCCTGTTTGTACATCAGCAACGTGCTCATTTTATCCTTTCCATCCTGATCTCGGTCTCTGTATTGTATCTTTGTTCGAATCTATGTTTGTGTATTTCGAATTGTATTGCCTTCGTTACTTACATCCTTCATATACATGAGAAGTAAAAATCTTTACGTTGTGTCTCTGTCTAAATGTGTAATGTGCAATTTTAGTAACTTATAATAGTATGTACAACAGGACAGTCACTATAACATAGAAATACATTTGTGCACTTCTTTGCGTGTGTGTATGTGTGAGTGTGAATGTCACCCGGAAGAAGCTGAAGGACTGAAGGACAGTCCAAATTGGGAAACTGCAGGGATAGAGGTGGGGATCGGTC
The DNA here is from genome assembly GCF_048418815.1 of Hemitrygon akajei. Classification (NCBI taxonomy): domain Eukaryota; kingdom Metazoa; phylum Chordata; class Chondrichthyes; order Myliobatiformes; family Dasyatidae; genus Hemitrygon; species Hemitrygon akajei. Next base: position 2,966,680 of record NW_027331956.1, read on the forward strand.
AGTGTCGCTGTTCTCCTTTCAGAGATGAACAATTAGCCAACGAAAAGATGAAATCGATATGAGTCTCTGCTCCGTGACAAAGCTCAGTCTTTGAGAGTAAATCTACCGGCCTATTTCCATCAGAGACGCTGCTGAGGTAATGTCAAAGAATTGTGATGTATTTGTCTCCAATCGCCCCAATATTTACATTAGAGACAATGGTGTTGAATTAAGTTTTTTTTTCAAATAACTGTAACTAAGAAAGTCAGTGAGGTGTATAACCGTGTCTCTGGAGACAGATCCTCTGTATAAATCAGGGCCGCTTGGAATGCATCAGCTGTCTGCCGGAGCTGTGTATTCAGGAGCAACAGAAATCACAGATTCTCAGTGAAATGGTGTATCCAGTCATCTGGCGGATAGAAGCCGTTTACTATCCTTTTATTTCAGCCTTTGGAATTCCCGGTAAGCCGCAGTGTCAGCTGCCGTGGGTGGATGTTGAAGTTTAATCTCAATGATCTGATTGATTCTGCCTCAGGTTTAAACTCTCACAATCCAGTGTCGGTATTCCGCACTTCGGGAATGCTGTGGAAACATTGGGTCTGTAGATGCTGGGATGTCTATCTAAAAAAGAAACGCTGCAGGAATTCAGCGAAACGGCCAGTTTCCGTGGGACTGAGAGGGTCAGGCAGCGTTCCTCCAGCGGTTTGTGATTAACAATGAGATGTTCGGCTCTCTGCTTCTGGTCCTGTAGTAGCTGCACCGCATTTCCAAATATTGTGTTTACACAGCCCGCGGAGCTTCTGCCAATTACCGTCTGCATTTGAAAGTGAGTGATTGTCCGCTTAGGAGCAACAATCAAACCATCGACTGCAGTAACACTTTAGCAAATGTGTTGTAACACGAAACTGTTGTGGATTTTTAGTAAATGTCTGCGATATGACTGAATATAAAGGAGATGATGGACAACACAGTGAAGTCGACGCTGAGTCAATTAACACAACCGACGTGTTGTTTCACAGTTATCAATACTGTGAAATGTGATCTATTATATATACACCTGACACCGTTACAGACATCGGACTACGGCACCGAGTTTGAATTCCTCTCCCCCGGAATGGGAATAGGAAACAATCTTGGGGAATGCTGGAAACACTGAGCCCCGAGCATGGAAAGAGACTCGTGTCAGGGGTCTCTCTGAGAACAGTTCTGAGGAGAGATACTTTAACTGTTTTCCACATATTCTGTTTTGTCTGGATATGTGTTTCCAGCATTTCCTGTTTTTGTTCCGTCCTTCGGCTGTCTGTCGCTGACAGGGATCGCCATGGAAGCTGCTGATTGTCTAATGGAAGAATCCCGCCATCAGTGTCCGGATTTCTTCATTTCATCCAGACGAGACGCGGAAGGCGCCGGTAGAAATTGTTCCATCCAGTATTGACTCTGAGGAGGTAGTTACCCAGTTTTTGCTTTCCGCTGCCACTTCACATTTCGGTCATCAGTAAGGAATCCGTATTCAGATCATATTGACTTTATTTCACTGTGCAAACTCCTTCTCTGTCTGCGCCAGCTCTGCGCCCTCTCTCGACACCCCCCCCCCCACCGCTAAATGTAACATTAAAGTGGAAATATTACAGGTTCCCCTCAAACTGCTGCATTGGCTTCTGCTCAGTATTTTCTCAACTTGCTGTTCCCTCTCTCTCTTCCAGCGAACTTGGTGGCGATTGTGATCCTGTCCCGGGGAAAGTGCGGTCTCTCCAAATGCATCACTCGCTACCTGCTGGGAATGGCAGCGGCCGATCTCCTGCTCGTTATCTATGAACCGCTGATGAGGCGGACTGCTCAGATTTATTTTCCCCGATCATTCCTTTCCATCACTGCTGTATGCAGCCTCGGTGAATGGTTGATGTTTGCGAGCACTGCGGCCTCAGTCTGGCTGACTGTCGCTTTCACCGTCGATCGATTTGTGGCTATTTGCTGTGAGAAGCTGAAAACAAAATATTGCACCGAGAGAACGGCGGTTGTGGTTATCGGGACAGTAAGTGTGTTGTCTTGTTTGGTGAGTGTCCCCTGCGGCTTTATATACGAGCCCATTGTAACAATTGATGGTGTTCCTTGGGGTTGTGTTGCTACACCGAGCTTCACAAACTCACCCTCATGGGCGGCATTTGAAATGCTTCACCTCATTTTGGCCCCTTGTGTCCCTTTCTTTCTGATGTTGCTGCTCAATATTCTGACTGTCAGGCGGATTCTAGCGGCCAGCCGATCCCGCAGGAGGCTCCGGGGACAAAAGAGTGGAGAGAATGATAAGGACCGGGAGTTGGAGAACCGATGCAAATCCATCGTTCTGCTCTTCTGCATAACCGGTAGCTTCATATCGTTGTGGGGAACACGGGTGGTATTTTCCATCTACAGACGGACTTCAAACAGGTTTTTTTATCCTGTCACGGATCCACGAGACACCATAAGACGCACATCAGACATGCTGCAGGTTCTCAGTTCCTGCACCAACACGTGTATTTACGTCCTGACTCAGAGCAAATTCCGAGAGGAACTGAAGAATGCAGTGAAATACCCGCTGAATCGGATTTTGAAACTCATGATACGTGAAAAATAAATGCTGTAAAGTATTGCAACTCAGCTGCCTTCATGGTCCCTGTTCTACACCCCCCCCCCCCCGCCCCCCAGTTGTGACTCTAAGGAAATAATGTGATGAACAGAGTTACAGAACAAACAGGAGAGAATCTGCATTCGCTCGAAATACAAAACGACACACAGAGAGTCAGATCCTCGTGAAGAGTTTCGCCACGAAACCTCGACTCTTTACTCTTCTCCTCACACAAAATGCTGGAGGAACTCAGCAGGCCAGCAGCATCTATGGAAAAGAACAAACTATTGACGTTCCGGGCCGAGACCCTTCATCAGAGTCTCGTCAACTGTTTACTCTATTCCATTTAGTGTGTGTTGCCTTAGAATTACAAAACAGCTGTTTACAGATGATCTCGACGACATCACTGTCTTCACCATCCCAGAGAAATCCCTTTTGCGCCTTATGCCCCGCCCTGTTATATATGGGGATTGTATTCATTTGTTAACCAGTGGGGAATGTTATTTTGTCTTGTGGGTCTGGGAGCGGGGGTTTCGCGGTCTTTTCAGGAGAGGCGGGAAGGAAACGCCGAGGAAGGTGGACGTGCGCTGCACTGCTCGGTCGACCACCGGGGGTGCCAGGAGGTGGAGGTCGGAGGAAAGTGACGAGGGGTCGAATGGTTCGATGGTTGAGCTCCAACGATGTGCACTAAACTGACTGAACTTTGATAAATTGGCAACTTTTACTTTATTTTATTTTCCTTCATATATACTGTATTGCATAGTACTCTATTAGTTTTAGTAAAATCTTTAAAGTGTATTCCGTAACGGTATCTGCTGTGTCAGTTTGATATTGTGTGTGTACGCGCGGCATAAACTTGATTCTCACAGCACCTGCGTGTACGGGAGGTGGGTTGGTGAGTTGCTGCATCTCCTTTTCCCCTAGATATATACCAGCCTGTTGGGTAAGTGTTACACTCTTACAATACTTATAGAAGCTCTTTGGATTATCCTTCACCTTGACTGCCAAAGGAACCTCATGTCTTAGCCGTGCTGATATCTCTCTTAAGTTTTCTTTGCACTTTTTATACTCCTCAAGCACCTTATTGCTCCCTGTTTCCTATACATGTCATACATCTCTCTCTTCTTCTTTATCAGAGTTCCAATATCGCTAGAGAAACAAGGTTCCTTATTCGTATTCACTTTGCCTTTAATCCTGACAGGAACATACAAACTCTGCACTCTCCGAATTTCTCCTTTGGAGACCTTCCTCTTACAATAGACAATAGGTGCAGAAGTAGACCATTCGGCCCTTCGAGCCTGCACAACCATTTTGAGATCAGGGCTGATCATCTACTATCAATACCCGGTTCCTGCCTTGTCCCCATATCCCTTGATTCCTCTATCCATAAGATACCTCTCTAGCTCCTTCTTGGAAGCATCCAGAGAATTGGCCTCCACTACCTTCCGAGGCAGTGCATTCCAGACCCCCACAACTCTCTGGGAGAAGAAGTTTTTCCTTAACTCTGTCCTAAATGACCTACCCCTTATTCTCAAACCATGCCCTCTGGTACTGGACTCTTCCAGCATCTGGAACATATTTCCTGCCTCTAACTTGTCCAATCCTTTAATAATCTTATATGTTTTAATCAGATCCCCCTCAATCTCCTTAATTCCAGCGTGTACAAGCCCAGTCTCTCTAACATCTCTGCGTAAGACAGTCCAGACATCCCAGGAATTAACCTCGTGAATCTACGCTGCACTTCCTCTGCAGTCAGGATGTCCTTCCTTAACCCTGGAGACCAAAACTGTACACAATACTCCAGGTGTGGTCTCACCAGGGCCCTGTACAAATGCAAGAGGATTTCCTTGCTCTTGTACTCAATTTCCTTTGTAATAAAGGCCAACATTCCATTAGCCTTCTTCACTGCCTGCTGCACTTTCTCATTCACCTTCCGTGACTGACGAACAAGGACTCCGAGATCTCTTTGTATTTCTCCCTTACCTAACTCTACACCGTTCAGATAATAATCTGCCTTCCTGTTCTTACTCCCAAAGTGGATAACCTCACACTTATTCACATTAAATGTCATCTGCCAAGTATCTGCCCACTCACCCAGCCTATCCAAGTCACTCTGAATTCTCCTAACATCCTCATCACATGTCACACTGCCGCCGAGCTTTGTATCATCAGCAAATTTGCTGATGTTATTCTCAATGCCTTCATCTAAATCATTGACGTAAATTGTAAACAGCTGTGTTCCCAAAACCGTGCCTTGTGGCACCCCACTAGTCACCACCTGCCATTCCGAGAAACACCCATTCACCGCTACCCTTTGCTTTCTATCTGCCAACCAGTTTTCTATCCATGTCAATGTCTTACCCCCAATGCCATGAGCAATACCAACGACAGCCTTGCGAGCGAACAACCTGTCCCAATCTACGTTTTTTAGATCCTTTCTCATTTTTTCAAACTTTGCGTTTTTCCAGTTTAGAACCTCAACCTGAGGACCAGATCTATCTTTATCCATAATCAAGTTGAAACTAATGGTATTATGATCGCTGGAAACAAATTTTTCCCCTACTCACACTTCCGTCACCTGTCCTAATTCGTTTCCTAACGGGAGATCTAGTTTGTACCTCCACATATTGATTTAGAAAACTTTCATGAACACACTTACAAACCCGAACCGGTCTAGACCTTTAACAGTCTGGGAGTCCGAATCAATACGTGGAAAATTAAAACCCCTACTATCACAACTTTATGCTTCCTGCAGTTGTCTGCTATCTCTCTGCAGATTTGCTCCTCCAATTCTCACTGACTATTGAGTAGTCTATAATACAACCCCATTAATGTGGTCATACCTTTCCTGTTTCTCAGCTCCACCCATATGGCCTCAGTAGACAAGGCCTCTAATCTGTCCTGCCGAAGCATTGCTGTAAAATTTTCCCTGACTAACAATGCCACCACCCCCACCCGTCATCCCTCTGCCTCTATCTCGTCTGAATCATCGGAACCCTGTAAAATTAAGCTGCTAGTCCTGCCCCTCCTGTAGCCAAGTTTCACTAATGGCTACAATGTCAACATTTCGCATGTCAATCCACGCCCTCAGCTCGTCAGCGTTCCCCACAATACTCCTCGCATTGAAATAGACTCACCTCAGAAGATTATTACCGCCACACACAACCCTTCTATTTGTGACTTTGCATGAAACTTTAACATCATTTATGTTCACCCCCGCTCCACTATCTGCTCGCACTCTGGTTCCCATTCCCCTGCAAATCCAGTATAACACCTTCCTGCAATGATATTGGTCCCCCAATAGTTCAGGTGTAACCCGTCTCTCTTGTACAGGTCGCACCTGCCCCAGAAGAGGTCACAATGATCCCGAAATCTGAAACCCTGCCCCCTACACCAGTTCCTCAGTCACGTGTTCACCCCCCTCAGCATCCTGTTATTACCCTCACTGGCACGTGGCACAGGTAGCAATCCTGAGATTACCACCCTCCAGGTCCTGCTTTTTAACTTCCTACGAAGCTCTCTATACTCACTCTTCGGGACCTCCTCACTCTTTCTTCCTACGTCATTGGTACCGATGTATACCGTGACATCTGGTTCCTCACCCTCCCATTTCAGAATTCTGTGCACGCGATCAGAGACATCCCTGACCGTGGCACCCGGGAGGCAACAAACCATCCGGGAGTCTCCGTCGCGACCACAGAAGCTCCAGTCTGTACGTCTAACTATTGAGTCCCCTATCACTCCTCTTCTTCCCCTCTCTCTTCTGCACTGCAGAACAAGATTCAGTACCAGAGATCCGGCTTCCGCAGCTTATACCAGGGAATTCATTAAACGCCCCCCCCCCCCTCCCCAACAGTATCCATTTCGGTATACTTGCTGTTGAGGGGAATGGCCACAAGGGAGCCCTGCTCTGCCTGCCCTCTCCCCGTCCCTCGCCTGACGTAACCCAATTACCTGTGCGCTGCTGCTTTGGCGTAACTGCCTCCCTGCAGCTACTATCTATAAACTCCTCATTCTCCCGAATGATCCGGAGGTCATCCAGCTCCTGCTCCAGTTCCCTAACGCTGCAGCTGGATGAACTTCTCGCAGGTGTCGTTGTCAGGGACACCAGAGGTCTCCCTGAATTCCCATATCCTGCAAGAGCAGCATTCCAACATCCTGCCTGGCATTCTCTCTACTCTAAACCAACAAAACAAAATTTACCGGAAGCTTCTCTCGGCTCGACCTGTTCACACCGAAGCCTGTTGAACCAAAGCCGTCCCACTCTGACTCAGTCCACTCCGACGATGGCCCCTGCATATGGTGGTCTTTTTTTTACCTTTGGCGCGCTACGTTACGCACCTGCGCAGTCTAGCCTCTTTGCTCCAATCATTTAAAAAAAATGGCTTCTTTCCGAGATGTCTTTACTTCTTCAATCTCCGCCTCTTGCTTCAATTCATCTCTTATCTTCAACCACAACCCAAAGAAGCCAGAAACGAAGCAAGCTGAGAACAGCTGAAATACATAGAGCGCAAAATGATAAACATAGACACAAAATGAAGTATATAGGACACCGAATGAAATATGCAGGGCTCTCAGATTATTAATTGTAATGTTAACTCTAACTGCATATATAGAATGGAAAGTGCTTTTGGGTTGACTGGGAGCTCCTTTGGGAGTTTCAAAACATGTATCAGGAAGAGGGTGAGACGTACCTTTTTCGGCTTGAGAGACGGCTTAATGGATTGCGGCGCCGGGGTGTCATTCGGGCTAACCAGGTGGATTAGTTAAGGATGGATCAGGTGTTTCGGGGTTCCCAGGCCGAGGACAAGATTGCTTAGAGTCTCCTGCAGTCTTATAAAACGAGCCCCCCTTGTTCCTGCTGATTTGTTAGAACCCAGTTGCTTCAATTCTGCTGGGGACCAACAACCTTGTGGTGCAGAGGCTCATGGGGGCCTGCCAGGAGAGGGCGAGTGAGAACTGTTTGGAGACCTGGGCCGAGCACCCAGCGTTTCATGCTGCTTTTGAGGAAGTGCCCTGCACCGGAGACTGAATTTAAACGAGGGACTGTGTGATGCACCCAGTCGAAGCCTGTGTTGATAAGGCCCCGGGAAGTAGCAAGAGTGATGGGAAATCTTCCCCAGATTTCCCGGAGTGCCTGATGGCGAGGCCCTTTCAGTGGCCGCCCCGGAAGACCTCGAGGGGGAGACACGATTTCCGGCTGGGGTTCTGCTGAGGCCCGAACTGCAGAGGCCCTCGGTGGTACAGGCGACGCGGATAACTGTGAGTGTCAGGAACACTACGAAGAGAGAAATCACCTTTAAGAGAGGGATGCCGCTGGGGCATTTGTTCCCGGTGATGGTAATGTCTAGCGCTCCTGTGAGGTCCACTTAGGGGGAAGGATTGGAAAACAGAGGAGAGTTGACTGCTGAGGCCTTTAACTTTGGGGACTCTCCTGTACCACCGGAGTGGAAACGCAAGATGGTGGAGAAGATATTGAAGCTGGAAGATGTTTTTTCTCCTGGCGAGTTTGATGTCGGTTGCTACAAGAACACTTGCTATACCATCCGAGTGACTGAGGACAACCCGTTCAGGGAGAGGTCGCGGCGACTGGCCTCTGCCGATGTGGAGGATGTGCGGCAGCACTTGTGCAAGTTGAAGGAAGCTGGAATCATCACTGAGTTGCGAAGCCCCTATGCGTCCCCAATAGCGGTGGCCCGGAAGAAGAACGGAAAGGTACGCATGTGTGTGGACTATAGGACCCTGAACCGGCGCACTGTCCCGGACCAGTATACGGTCCCGGGGATCGAAGACGCGTTGGCCGGTCTGAGTTGAGCGAATTGGTTTAATGTGCTGGACTTGAGGAGTGGATATTACCAGATCCCGATGAGTGAGGACGACAAAGAGAGGACGGCATTTATATACCCTCTGGGGTTTTTCCAGTTCGAAAGGATGCCCTAGGGCATATCGGGAGCCCCTGCCACCTTCCAGAGGGTCATGGAGGAGACGGTGGGGGATATGAATTTGCTTGAAGTGTCGATGTATTTGGATGATTTGGTTGTGTTTGGAGCCACCTTGGAAGAACAGGAAGCGAGGCTCCTGAAGGTGCTAAGTCCGCTGAGGGAGGAAGGGTTAAAACTCTCCCTGGACAACTGTCTGCTCTGCAAGTGGTCTGTTAGCTATGTTGGACACATAATCTTGCAAATTGGAGCAGCTACAGACCTGGCTAAGATAGAAGCGGTGACCACGTGGCCGAGGACCCGGACTGTGAGCGCTCTGCGCTCGTTCTTAGGGTTCTGTGGTTATTATCGGAGATTCGTGAAGGGCTACACCAAAGTGAGTCAGCCCTTGAACCAGCTTCTGCGTGGTTACCCTCCCTTGGGGAAGAAAGGAAAAGAGGGACGGGAGGTTGGAGAATATCTCGGACCGTCGGAGCCCTTCGGACCGAGGTGGGATGCAAAATGTGAGGAGGCTTCTAAATCGCTGAAAGAGTTGCTGACCCAGGCACCGGTGCTGGCATTTGCGGACCCCCGATTACCCTGTGTACTACACACGACGCCAGACCAGAGGGATTATGGGCCGTCTTGTATCAGGACCAGGGCACGGGTTGTCGCGTTTGTCAGCCGGAGTTTGCCGCCTTCCGATAGGAACTATCGCACCCATAAGCTGGAGTTCCTATCGCTGAAGTGGACAGTGGTGGATAAGCTGAGTGACTATCTCTCCGGATCCAAGTTTAAGGTGAGAACGGACAACAAGCCACTTACTTATATCCTTACTTCGGCGAAGCTGGACGCTAAATGCCATCGATGGTTGGCAGCTTTGTCGGCATATGATTTGATCCTGAAATACTAGCCGGGGAGCAGGAACGTCGATGCGGATGGTTTGTGACCACGGGACCATGAATAACAAGAGACGTACGAGGAGTGGGAGAGCGTTCCTGCCCCTGGGGTTAAAGCCATGTGTCAGTTAACTATCACTGTGAAGGGCAAGGAAAAGGAGAGGCCGGAGCGAGCAGTGGACCCATTGTGGGTTTCTGATGACGCTCTACCCCCAGTTCACTCTGACCTGACTGCACTGAAAACTAAGCAGTTTTCAGAATTAAGTCCGGGGTAAGTGGCATCTGCTCAGCGGGATGACCCGGGCATTAGCGCTGTTTGGTGCGCGGTGGAAAAGGGTGATGCGGCGTCGGCGGAGAAGATGAAACACGGTTCAGTGACTCCGTTATTGATGGAATGGCCTCGGCTGAAGTTGAGGAAACAGGTTTTATATCGGGTAACGTCACCCCCAGACCAGCCCCCTGCCTGAGAAGTATCGGAAGATTGTGTTGAAGTCCCTGCACGATGATTCTGGACATTCGGGGGGTGGAGTAGATCTATGCATCGCTCACAGACAGGTTTTACTGGCCCCGAATGAAGGCGGAGGTGGAAGAGTATTGCCAGTCGTGCATTCGCTGCAGACGCCGGAAGACGCTGCCTGTGCAGGCTGCTCCGTTGTCACGTTTGCAAAGTGAGGGGCCGCTGGACCTGGTGTGTATGGATTTCTCAGCCATGGAACCCGATGCCAGCAATACGGCGAATGTCTTAGTCATCACAGACCGCTACACCCGGTATGCTCAGGCGTTTCCTACCAAGCAGCAAAGGGCGACTGCTGTGGCGAAAGTGCTGTTTGAGATGCATTTTGTGCATTGTGGCCTTCTCCGGCGGATGCACAGTGACCAGAGACGAGACTTTGCTCTGAGAGTAAGCTCATCAACAAGCTACTGGGTATGTTGGGGGTTGACTCCGCAGGGCGATCCCCAGCCGGAGAGCTTTAATCGGACGCTGCTGGACATGCTGGGAACTCTGGAAATTAGCAAACAGAGACGATGGAGTCAACATATTGGGCATCTGTTTCACTGTTACAACTGTACCCGAAAAATCGGGGAAATAAGAGGAGGTATGACCAGAAGGTGAAGTTCTCCCAACTACTGCCGGGAGATCGAGTCCTCATAAGGAATTTGGGACTACCTGGGAAACACAAGCTGGCTGTTCGCTGGGCGGGCACGACCTATGTAGTAGAGTGTCACATGCCAAATATACCGGTTCTCCGGGTGAGGCCCGAGGATGGGTGGGGCACCGTCAAGATTCTCCACCGGAATCATATGTTGCCCCTGGGTCGAGATGTACAGGTAGAGAGGGAGCCCGAGGTGCCGTCTGCACCTCGTACTAGTCGGACCCGGGCCCAGCCCCTGTGAGGGATACTAACTCGGAGGATTATGACTCGGACGATTGGTACATGCTGCCGTTGGCTGACGCTCCTGTGATGGAGCGGGAGGGGGGCCAGTGATGGGCAGTCGGGGGTACCACAGGGTGTTGGAATAAAGGATGTAGGGCCCAGGCAAGAGATAGACGGTTCCGAGGAGCAGAGGGGTTTGGTTGACCACTCGCGGGAGGGGTCGCCTCGTAGTTTCCATCGGTCTTCCTGTAGTGTCCGAGGTGGAGGAGATAGAGGAGGGAGTGCACAGTCCTCAGAGAAGTAGGCACCCCCCAGACAGGTTGGCCTACGTGGCACCCGAGGAACAGGGTGTGAGATCCACTGTTTTGGGGAGTTATGCCACTGCTTTCTGCACTTGGATTGGGAGGTGTGTTCTGCAGGAGGGGTTGGCGAATTATCTGAACGTCATGAGTGCATGACTTAATTCGGTGGGGGGGAGAATGCAGGGTTCTCAGATTATTAACTGTAATGTTAACTGTTAACTGCTTAAATAAAATGGCTTCTCTGTAACGTTCTAATGAAATGGCTTCTTTTTAGGTAACTGATTAAGAAATGCTCTGTTTAGTTGAAATGTTTGGGTTATAATTATTGATAACGGAGGAACTAACCACTGGAAGTGATGTTGCACGAACCAATTGAACTCTAATAAGTTTTGGCGCCCTTTTCTCTCTTTTTATATTGTATCGCTATTAATTACTTAGTTCCAGTAAGATTTGTAAAGAGTAATCTGTAAAACGTACATTGTGTGCTGTCTGATATTGTATGTGCGAGTTTGTACCAGTGTGCATTACACAGCATCTACACAAACGGGAGACACGGTTTGGCGGGTGGACGGATTTCCCCCTGGACAAATACAAGCCGATAGTCCTAAGCGTTACACTAATCATGTCAAGTTTTTAACATTTTTACAGATGGAACAAAAGAAAATTTAACTGGGAATGTTGGAGAAGCTCATTTTTGTGCCTGGAGTATAGACAATGACAGAGAAATTACTTTGTAACCAATTATCAGTCTCTACAGCAGAATTGGTTGCCATCATTTTAGGCTGAAGGTTGTTTGAGAAATGTCTTCCCACGTAACGTTATATTTGTTCAGATTACGTTTCGACTTTGATGACTCTTAACCAGGTTATTCTAGCAGTCGGTCAGATTGACTGTTGGAAACTCACCAGGCATTAATTCAGATGCAAGTACTTGTTTACATATTTTCTTCTTATAGGTCCCTGAACACAGAGGTATTGAGGGAATGAGTGGGTTGACTGTAAGTTACAAAAGTTCAACTGTGGATAAAAACCCTTCACTTAACAATTCAGAAGTTCAGAGTTATGTATGTTGAAAATTAGGAGCTTATGGAAAGGTTGATGGGAAAATGGGTACACCTTCACAGAATACATAAACGTGTTGTGTGTATGGGGAGAAAGGGGTAAAACAAGAACGGACGGAATTATATTGACATGAACTAGAATGGGAACATGAAAGTGCTGGGTTTACGGGAGAAACAAGAAGCGAAGGAATGATATCGCCATGACTTACTATGCTTAATTATTCCTTTTGTCCTGTTGCAAAACATGCTACCGGAACGTGTAGGATTTTCATTATGATACGGGAAGAATGAGGATCTGACTCTCTTGGACGGTGCTTTGCCCCTCCCGACATACACACTATCTTAACGTCCCAGACTGCCGGTCGATGGGACAATACGCCCGGGAATAACACCTGGGAGATCAGGCGGAGAATCTGAGGATCTGCAGCCCGGACTGGAGACTCTGCCGCCTCTGGCGACTAGTCAGGCCGCGGCGCCGTTAATCAACTGAAGCATCGAAGTGACGGGAAATTTCACCGCGCTGATCGCCTGCTCCCTGAATTTCGACTGAATCACCGCGTAAATAATTGTGTTCGTGCAGCAGCTGCAAATCATCAGGAAATAACCGACTTACTGAAAGATCAATTCAGAATCATTGAAATTGTGTCCTTTTCCTGAGACCTGATAATAAATGAAATTTACAACCAGTGTCATCCACAGGAGGATGAAGCTGCCGGAGAGGGTGAAGAGTAAAACCACAGACCTCCTCCTGCTCTCCATCTCCGGGTCACTGCGGTTCTCCCTCTTGCTCTGACCTTCAGCCCCTTACGGACCCGACTGACCACTAAAATGTGTCTGACTGTCAGAGCGTTGAGCAGCAGGATCCCAGCGAAAGGGAGGAACGGAGTTAGAACCATATCGAGCCAGTCATATCCTACCCACCAGAGGTCAGTGAAATAATGGTCCTTGGTAATACAGGACCACGGTACATTGTCGATGATCATCCGGGGTTCCCATATGAAGAATCGGGGAACGTTTCTCAGACAGGACAGTACGCCGGTTGTTGTTAGAACCACAGCCGCAGTTTTCCCGGTGCAATATTTTGTTTTCAGTTTCTGGCAGCAAATGGCGACAAACCGGTCAAAGGTGAAAGTGACGGTGAACCAGACAGAACAGTGTGTGGCTGTGAAGGTCAGTACATCGATAACACTGCACACAGGGGTGATGTCCAGAAAACTCCTCGGGAAGTATTACACTCAGATTCGATTCAAAATGACGCTGGTGACAATGGTCAGTTGATCCGCCGCTGCCATGGCCACCAGGTAGCGAGTGGTGCAGGTGGAGAGGCCGCACTTTCCCCGGGACAGGATCACAATCGCCACTAAATTCACTGGAGAGAGGAAACAGACACTGGGCATTACTGAAAACATTCTCCGGGAATTAACATCGGATCGGCTTTGGCGAAAACTCGAAAGTGCTAGAGACTGTAAACGGCTGCTAATCTAACACCAGAAATGGGTCGACCTGTCTCTGACCTGTCTTCTTCAGTGTGGAGAGAATACGATGTGTGGGGAATCCTCGATAAGACGATGTGCCGGGAATCGTTGGCGATAAAATACGAGATGCATGAACAACAACGATCGGTGCTGATCCCCATTCCAGTCGCTGATGGGGCCGGTTTTACTGAATTAACTGTGACTGACCAGGACTCTGGAAAGTCAGCATCTGATGAGGCCGAGAAGGGATACAGAGAGGAGCAACACACACAAAACTGGAGGAAATCAGCAGGTCAGGCAGCATCCATGGAATTGAATAATCTTTCGTTTCGGGTCGAGACCCTCCTTCAGGACGAAGCGCTGTCCCGATTTATGACGGGTTTTAGAGGGAAAGAGGGAACAACTTAGTGACCTGTGGCTGAGTTGCTCCGTTAATGGATTAATTCTGCAGCGCAGTTTAATTCGATGACACACGGCAGCTGATCCGTAAACACTGGCTCAGGTGATCAGACCCGATAACTGACCAACAGACAGTGGGATCCGACTGTGACAGACTCCACAGGGAGACGTGAAGCGCAGGACTAGGGTTTCCCTCTGATCAATAACTTAGGAAAAGTGTACTTCAGAATGCAAACATCTCCCAGTCACAACTTCCCGGAGAGATCCCTGGCTCCAGCACTGGGACATCTCTGGACAAGGTATCATTCAAGGCAAGAATAGCGTTCTATTCGATTACGTGAGTTAGAGGAGAAACATAGGCTTAGTTCCACTTGTTATTAAATATGAACATTCAGAATGTGAAATTGACAGGATCGATACCTCTGATGGATATTTGTGCAATGATCGGTTTGTAAGCTTGGAACATTATCTTAAACACGTTCACACCGGTTAAAACACAGAAATACCGAACTTGAAAGGCTCTGCTCACTCACGAGGAACTCCAATGACGGCAATGAACATGTACAATATTTTCTCCACACTGATATACCTATCGAACATTGCAGACATTTTCTCTGGCCAGTGATTTGTCTCTTTGTGCGACAGGCGATCTCTCGGAATGAAATGTTAAGGCAACACATGCCTGGGGTTTTTAAAGCCATTTAGCAATTCCACAGGGACAGTTTTCAACAGATTTAAAACTAAAAGTTTTTTAATTATTTACAAACCAATTACTTCAAACAGGTGCGATGACAGATTGTGATTAAATTAATGAATTAATCCGTATGCACTCCCAGATTCACCGACTGTTCTTGAAATATGCGCATATCCGCAAATCGACGCGCACCCCAAATCTGTGCGCACACCTACATATTACACTATCACAGAGCTGGATTCACTTCAACTACTTTACAAAATAGCTGCTTCCGCCTTAAAAAATAGCAAGAACAAAGTTTAAATTGCAAACACACGCCCACATGCATATTCCTCGTATAATCATTGACATCCCCCTAAATCTGTGCACCTCATTAAACCCATCTTTACCCCCTTGTCAGTGGGTGTACCAAGCCCTCCGGCCCCCATATTAGCAGACAAACCCCAATGTCTGCTCAAATCGCTGTGCACCCAAAACATCCTGAAGTCAGCGCGATCCTCAAATCTGTGTGCACCCCCAAATCCGTGCCCACGCCGAACCCGCCAACACTCTCAAATCCACCTAAATATCCAGCTCCGTGCGCACCCCAAAACTGCTGACAACTCCACATGCACATTAGATTACCCCAGAGCAAGAATCATTTCAAACAAATCACAGAAAAGCTGCCTCCAACTTAAATCAAATAGCAAGAAGAAAGTTCAAAGTTCAAATTGCATTTTGTTATTAAAGTATCTATAAATGAAACAATCTTGAGACTCATTGCACCCCTAAATGCAAGGTCACGCCAATTTGTGTGCTTCCACAAATCCGCCGACACACCCAATTCTGTGCGTTGCCTCAGATAGATTTGCAATCCTAAATCCCCGTGCACCCACAGACGCCCAAAGCTGTGTTCACTCCGTAATTCCCTGACACACCAAAATCAGTGTGCACACCCGTATTCGCCAACATACCCTGAAATGTCCGTTCATCAGGAAATCAATGTGCAGCGCCACTTCCATGTGTACCCCAAAACCCGCTAACATCTCCGCAGACACATTAGATTTTCCGAGAGCAAAACTCATTTCAAACAGTTTGAGAAATAGCTTGCTCCATCTTAAGAAGTTCAGACTTCATAATGTGTTCATTATTAATGTATCTTTGTGTGTCTGCAGCTCTGAGTGTTTATATGAGATCGCGTATATGTCTTGTGTCAGAGAGTAGCTAGCAGACAGTGATGGCTCTTTGTCGTGACGGCTTGGCTACTGAGAACACTTGGCGATGACAACAGAGGGATGTGTGTACACTGGTTCGGGGAACTATATAGCATTGCATTGTTTGGAAGGGATACAGCAATGTCATGGGCTTAACTCTGAGGAGGTTGAACAGAGACTGAAAGAGTGAACCTTTGCGGAGGGTTTGATGGAGACAGCCGATTTTTGAACTATTTGAAATTATTCTTGCTCTGTCCATGTGTCTGCTGATCTGGACAGGTGACGAGTCTCAAGGCTGTTTCATTTGTACCTAAAATAATAATAAATGAAATTTGAATTTTGACATCTGTTCTTGATTATTGGGCCAAATGGCTGTGACTGTCCTCCATGCAGAATGTGACTCATCTACAACCACTCTTTGCCTACTGTGTGGGCAAGCCAGATCTGGATCCACAAAGCAATATCCCCTTGGTTCCCATGCCTCCTTACTTTCTCAATAGGTCTTGCATGGGGTACCTTATCAAATGCCTAGGGAGATTAGATTAGTGGCATGAACCAAGGGAGATAAAGTGAATTGGAGACGGACACGCGTATAGTCATCCAGGGTCAGGCAGAGACAGTGGGTCTACACACACACACACAGACACACACACTCGCGCGCGCACAGGCTTTTTTACCACCTCTCCGGCTCTAGGCCGTGTTCTTTGACACATACGGTGCTACAATTAAAACATTCTCCCCCACACTAGACTGCTGAGTTTGATGGCAATATGTCAGGGTTAGGGGTGGGTCCTGAATGACTGAATCGCTGAAGTCGTTGAAGCGCTTCATGGATAGAAACAGACATTATTTTGGAAACCCCCTCGGTAGAGACCCCTAAACATAACCTTCATCAAGAGTTTATGCTCTTGAGGAGTTTTGTAACAGTCGGTGTTTCAATACAGTTTCACAAGCTACTATGACATAATTTACTTCCATATTCTGTGTCTGACAAATGGTGCATATGTACAGTGGGAGCACCTTTAGCTGATAAGACACCTCGGAAGGTTCAGACACCATTGTTGGTACAAACTAACTCCCACAAATGGTCTAAATATAAATTCATCAGTTTATTCTGAATCTGTCACAGCGAGGATTGCACCGGCTTGACGTATTTGGTTTGTAAGTAAATTAAAAATCTCTACTTTTAAATCAATGGAAATCTGTCTCCGTGGAGTCGCTAAATGATATTAAAAACCTCAGGCATGTGTAATCTGAACATCTCATTCCGAGAGAACGTCTGTAGCGCAGGAGGACAAACCACAGGACAGAGAAAATGTCTGCAATGTTCGATAGGTACTTGAGTGTGGGGAAAATATTGTACGTGTTCATTGCGGTCATTGGAGTTCCTGGTGAGTGAGCAGAGCAATTCATGTTCGCTATTTCTGTCAAGGCTCTGGAGCAGGGATCCAATCGCAGACCCAATACAGTGCAGACAGTGATATATACTGAGTCACAAATCCCGAGGTACAAACAAAGTCAGCGTCAACATTCAGGTAGAGATCAAAACATCCAGAGAAATCCAAACAGCAGAATCGGGAAACAGGCAGAGTCGATATTCAGACGGATAGGGTACAGATACGAATGCTGGAGACGCTCAGGAAAATTCCCTGGCACAATCCGGCAACAAACCGGTGAAAGCACGGACTGAAATACACTGAGCAATAAACAGAGCGGCAGGTGATAGGTAGATAGATAGATAGATACTTTATTCATCCCCATGGGGAAATTCAACATTTTTTCCAATGTCCCATACACTTGTTGTAGCAAAAACTAATTACATACAATACTTAACTCAGTAATAATATGATATGCATCTAAATCACTAACTCAAAAAGCATTAATAATAGCTTTTAAAAAAAGTTCTTAAGTCCTGGCAGTTAAATTGTAAAACCTAATGGCATTGGGGAGTATTGACCTCTTCATCCTGTCTGAGGAGCATTGCATCGATAGTAACCTGTCGCTGAAACTGCTTCTCTGTCTCTGGATGGTGCTATGTAGAGGATGTTCAGGGTTTTCCATAATTGACCGTAGCCTACTCAGCGCCCTTCGCTCAGCTACCGATGTTAAACTCTCCAGCACTTTGCCCACGACAGAGCCCGCCTTCCTTACCAGCTTATTAAGACGTGAGGCGTCCTTCTTCTTAATGCTTCCTCCCCAACACGCCACCACAAAGAAGAGGGCGCTCTCAACAACTGACCTATAGAACATCTTCAGCATCTCACTGCAGACATTGAATGACGCCAACCTTCTAAGGAAGTACAGTCGACTCTGTGCCTTCCTGCACAAGGCATCAGTGTTGGCAGTCCAGTCTAGCTTCTCGTCTAACTGTACTCCCAGATACTTGTAGGTCTTAACCTGCTCCACACATTCTCCATTAATGATCACTGGCTCCATATGAGGCCTAGATCTCCTAAAGTCCACCACCATCTCCTTGGTCTTGGTGATATTGAGACGCAGGTAGTTTGAGTTGCACCATATCACAAAGTCTGTATCAGTTTCCTATACTCCTCCTCCTGTCCATTCCTGACACCACCCCCACTATGGGCCGTGTCATCAACGAACTTCTGCACATGGCAGGACTCCGAGTTATATTGGAAGTCTGATGTGTACAGGGTGAACAGGACCGGAGAGAGTACGGTTCCCTGTGGCGCTCCTGTGCTGCTCACCACCGTGTCAGACCTACAGTTTCCCAACCGCACATACTGATGTCTATCTGTCAAGTAGTCCACTATCCAATCCACCATGTGAGAGTCTACTCCCATCTCCGTTAGTTTGTGCTTTAAGATCTTGGGCTGGATGGTGTTAAAGGCACTAGAGAAGTCAAGGAATGTAATCCTCACAGCACAACTGACCCCATCTAGGTGAGAGAGTGATTTGTGCAGCAAATACGTGAGACACAGTGAGACACAGGTTGGCAGCAATACAGGTAATAATGAGAAACAGATGAGAGACGGAGTACTCAGTAACACAGAGGCCGGAGTAGAGCAGGAGCGGGGACAGGAACACATGGCAATGCTAAACCACAGACTGACAGCTGGAGGAAACACACAAAAAGACAGAGTTCAACTGGAGTTACTGACAGTACCCTCGCCCCCGCCACACACACACTACGGACGCCCTCCTGGCGTCACTGCAGGTAGAGCTGGGTGCTGGCGTTAAAATCCCCTGATGAGAGAGGCCTCCAGGATGTAACGGGCGGGGTCCCCAGCTCCGCTACTCAGGCCCGTAGCCCTCTCAGTCCCCATGGTACTGGAAGCCACGCCCTCGGCGACGATCGTCCAGTAGTCGATGGACCGCGAACACCTCTGACCCATCGATGAGCAGTGAGGGAGGGGGGGGGGGTGTTAGGGACAGGACACAGTGCGTGGCTCATGATACGCTTTATGCGGGACACATAGAAGTTGAGATGAATGCGGCGGAGAGCGGAGGGAAGATTGAGACGGAGCAGGGCTGATGACTTTAGTACACAAACACCCATGTCAGGATGTTGTTTCATTGCTCAGCATAATCCTGAGTGAGTTGTTTGCAGAATTCGGGCTCTGCTCCTACTGCCAGGGGAAAACCTAGTTTGAAACGGGGCCCAGAATAAACCCTCTGATCTATGCTGCTATTAAGAGAGAGAGAGAGAGGGAGGCGTCCAGCGCAATCAGAGAGAGAGAGAGAGAGAGAGAGAGAGAGAGAGAGAGAGAGAGAGAGAGAGAGAGAGAGAGGGAGAGAGAGAGAGAGAGGAGAGAGAGAGAGAGAGAGAGAGAGGAGAGAGAAGAGAGAGAGAGAAGAGAGAGAGAGAGAGAGAGAGAGAGAGAGGGAGAGAGAGAGGGAGAGAGGGAGAGGAAGAGAGGGAGAGAGAGAGAGGGAGAGGGAGGGAGAGAGAGAGGGGGGTGAGAGAGAGAGAGAGGGAGAGAGAGAGGGGGAGGGAGGGAGAGAGAGAGAGAGAGAGAGAGAGAGAGAGAGAGAGAGAGAGAGAGAGAGAGAGAGAGGAGAGAGAGAGAGAGGGGGGGGGGAGAGAGAGAGTGAGAGAGATGAGATGGGAGAGGGGGAGAGGGAGAGGGGGAGAGAAAGAGAGAGGGAGAGAGAGGGGGAGAGGAGAGAGAGAGGAGAGAGAGAGAGAGAGAGAGAGAGAGAGAGAGTGAGAGAGAGAGAGAGAGAGAGAGGGAGAGAGAGAGAGAGAGAGAGAGAATCTGCTCGAAAGATTGATGTGATAGTTTCTCTGCCAGCTTGTTCACCTTTTCCCCGAGGTCACTTACCTGCTCGTTAAAGTTCCTGCAGAAAGTGGAGTGCAGAGCAGGTTGATTGACAGCGGGTGTCCAACATGGAGAGGTAAAAGCCAGGTCCCGCTGTTACACAGGACAGACAAACCGTGAGACACACACAGCGCGGACACTGAACGAGCTTTGTTGCACCCACACGAAGGTGGGGGTTTTTTTAAGGATCGATTCGGGGAAATCGATCGGTGGCTCACAGTGTGGAAAAGGTGCGACCGTCGGGGAATTAATTTGTGTGTTCACCCTCGTCTGGGTGATAATTCCCCCACTGAAGAAAGGCTGTACGTATCATGGTCATAGTCGGTGACCACAACAGGACTTCGAAAGACAACGGGAAGATCAACAGCATCACCGCTCACCTCTCACCTCTCTCTCTCTCTCTCCAATGTCACACAACCGATGCAATGCTCCTCAGACAGGATGAAGAGATCAATACTCCCCAATGCCATTCGGCTTTACAATTCAAACCGCCAGGAGTAAGATATGTTAAAGTGCCGGGGTTAGGACTCAATGTATTTAAGTAAACTACTTAAGAACTTTTTAAAAGCTATTATTAATGCTTTTTGAGAGGGTGATTTTAGATGCATATCATATTTTTTACTGAGTTAAATATTGTATGTAATTAGTTTTGCTACAATAAGTGTATGGGACATTGGAAAAAATGTTGAATTTCCCCATGGGGATGAATAAAGTATCTATCTATCTATCTATCTATCTATCTATCTATCTATCTATCTATCTATCTATCTATCTATCTATCTATCTATCTATCTATCTATCTATCTATCTATCTATCTATCTATCTATCTATCAACTAACTACCTCGACCTGAACTGAACTCTCTTCATCACATCTTAAGACTGTACTCATTTACCCCTAGGTTTGAAAGAGCCTAGTTTTGCTCCTATTTCCACACAAATATATCTATATATCGTTGCTAACCTGTTTGATAAATTTTGCAATTATAGTACGGTATTGCCTTAGTTACTAATAAACACTATTAGTTAATAGCATTACCAGACTGCGGAGTGTTTTCCATTTCTGCAGGTTCTTTAACCCGGTCACGGGGTACGTGACATTACGTCTGCAATTGGATCCTTGACTTTATAACCGGAAGACCACAACTTGTGCGGATTGGTTATAACATTTCCTCCTCGCTGACAATCAATGCTGGCGCACCTCAGGGTGTGTGCTTAGCCCATTGCTCTACTCTCTATATGCCATGACTGTGTGGTTTCTCACAGCTCAAATACCATCTATAAATTTGCTGATGATACAACCATTGTTGGTGGAATCTCAGGCGGTGATGAGAGGGCGGACAGGAGTGAGATATGCTAACTAGAGGAGAGGTGTCGCAGTAACAACCTTGCACTCAACGTCAGTGCGATGAAAGACTGATTGTAACCTTCGGAGCGGTAATATGAAGGGACACATACCGATCCCCATAGAGGGATCAGAGGTGGGTGTCAAGATCTCTGAGGATCTAACCTGGTCCAACATATCGATACAGTTATAAAGAAGGCAATACAGCAGCTATACTTCATCAGGAATTTGATGAGATTTTGTAGATCAAAAAATAACTTCTATAGATGTACCATGGAGAGCATGCCAACAGGCTGCATCACTGTCTGGTCTGGGGGGTGGGGGAGTCTTATTAAGGATGATCTTTGGGGGTACTTGGAGACGGATGATAAAATAAGTCAAAGTGAGCATGGATTCTGTCAAGGAATCTTCCCTGATGAACCTGTTCGAATTCTTTGAGGAAGTACCAAGCTGTGTGGATAAAGGAGAGGCAGAGGTTGTCACTGACTTGGATTTTCAGAAGTCATTTGATGAGGTGCCGCACATCAGACTACGTAACAAGATGAAATCCAGTGGCGTTACGGGAAAGATACTGACGTGGACAGCGGAATGGCTGACAGGCAGGAGGCAGCGTGTGAATGAAATTCAATGGCGTTACGGAAAGATACTGACATGGACAGCGGAATGGCTGACAGGCAGGAGACAGCGTCTGTGAATTAAAGGGGCCTTTTCTGGTTGGTTTCCAGAGACTTCCAGAATCCGCTCTCACCCAGATATGTTGAGGGAAAGTCAATTAAAAATATTGGGCTTTTTCCCACTGTGTTGTAAATTCATTCAGCAGATCATTCTTGATTCAAAAATCTTTTTAGAAACTGACTGATTAAGTTATACAACCAAATTAACCGAATTACCGTGAAAATTTACAATTTCAACTGTGATTTAGCAAATTGCATAGTATAAATGTATAATAATGCAATATTTCAATTTTCCTTGTCATACACATTTGCTAAAAACTACCAAAAATGAAACAAAAAATGATTTTGTTTTTTTCCCCTCGCTGAATTGACAACATTGACTGGGAAATGGTTTAGGAAGGCTGCCTAAACTTTTTTGAGTCGGGAATGAGCGCACGAAATACAGATACATTACTGACAAAAAATGCTGTCACCCGGAGCCAGGAATTTTCTTTTTCGGTGACGTCATATGCAGTACTAAACACTTTTCACAACCTACCTTAAAGTATAATATATACAAACACATATACTTTAAAGTTACTAGGCAAAAAAAAAGTCCTAGCAAGACACGCTGATCTTCGGAGAATGAAGGACGGCGGTAATGGATGCGAAAACACTTGATTGAATACGTTGACCCAGTGCAGTCTGATTCGTGACTGACCTCTGAAGTGAAGCTGTGTGGGCGGAGCTTAAGCAATGAATGTACCAGGTGCCGCCGAATTCAAACGGTGTGTTGGAAAGATATTATAAATAGGAGGGTAACTATTGACTCCAATGAAGGTTGATGTTTCGGTATTTCATCGTTTCAGTTACCAAGGCCCCCATGAACCCTCGGGGCTCCCCTTCCCACAGTTCTCAGTCGGTGGCCCGCTTCAAATGTGCCACTGCCCCCAAGGAAGCCATATGACACCCGTTGAGAATCGCTGATGTACACCATTTATAGGTGCCTTTGAGCTAGATATTCACGATCAGTTGACTGCGGGGAACTCTCATTGGATAACTCTCAAATCTCAGAGAGGAGGAATTTCAAACATGGCGGTCTTGGGAATGACCAGGACCTACTGTAACGATACCACTGTGGTCAGTGTGAAGGCTCCAGAGGCAACATTATCTTCATGGTCAACGGTGTGCGTGGAATAGTAATGACTTCGGCAGCTTGGCGGCAGTGACATCATCATCTCAGTTCAGTGAGCTGAGATCCAGAGAAGCAATGACGACATCAGAGTGGTCAGTCACGTGCTTTGAAAGTACAGACCATTTTGCATATTGAATACAAGAGCCCGTAACCGTTCTGACGTTCCCGCCTCACACTCAATGTGTCTGTTCGTGTCCGCTGTCTTGCAGTTCCAATCCAGGAAGTGGTTCTCCAGGAGGTCAGAGAGAAGAGTCTGAGTGTGACTAGTGGAGATTTTGGGCAGATTCATCAAGTCTGTGTTTCACATCCTTCCCCTTCTGCAGAGAAATCTTCGTAGGAATATTTACTCCTATCAGAGCAACAAATAAAATTATTACAAAACCTTTAATGGCCCTATTAACATTAAATATGTCCTATTTTCATTTTATACCGACATGTGGTGTATCCCGTATTTCTGCATGTGCTGAACTACAACGGGTTAACAACATCTATTTCTGACTGTAATTAATCTGATTTGTGATGCGCAATAATTCTCCTTGTTGTGCACAGCCTGCTCGGAACAACATCAACCTGAACGTTTATTTGCAGCATTATTCACAATGTTGTTGAGTGTTTAACTACGTTATGCGTATGTTTACCTCCATGCGCGATGTTTTTAACAATTATATCTATTTATTCTGTTCTTGCCGGTATGCGAGATCAGAAAAAGAAGCAGCTGTGTAAAGCTGTAAGTGATGGAGACTCGATATTTTTATGTTCCCCAGTGTGTTTCATTATCCGCATCATTGAACACAAGCTGCACCTCTTTTCATATTGTAGGTTCTTTTTCCACTCCTCCACGGACAATGTCCGGAATTATTTCTGTGTCGGTAGACCTAATAGAATAGACGTGAGGCGCTCCCTCCCACCACTAGCCTGCAGGTTACACCTGAGCATGCTGTATCCCCTGCTTACTGATGTACCCTGGATATGTGGAAGAACTTGTAGCAGAGTCACAGACCGACAGTGTTGCCTGTCTATGCCCGGGTTCGGGTCGCCTATCCGCCCTGTAGAGGAACTTGCAGCGGGAGGTGCATGTGGGCACCGACAACACAGGTAGAACGAGGAAAGTGGATCTTTGCATTACCACCTGAGCGACATTCAATAGGGTCCGGGAGATTAGAGAGTTAAATACAGTTCATGAAGGCGATTATACATGACATGGAGACACTGATCATTTGGAGAAGAGGGCCACAGAGTGGCAAATGGATTACAATACAGATATGCACTCTCTGATGAGGCTGATGGGAGCTGGGACTGTGCACATCTCTACTCACATCATTCTACAGGGACACAGTCGGCTACACCGAGCCTCAGTGTGTCCCTCAGCATGTACTGCCGCAGCCTGAAATTTGGTAGTAGGAGACAGGGGGAAATGGCTGGTTTGATGTTTCACGGGATATTAACACAAAGCACTTTAACGGCGGTATGCAAAATTATGAAGGGTTTAGATAGGGTGAATGAATGCGTTGTATTGTGAGAAACGTGTTTGATCTTACAGCTATTGCAGGAAGATGGTTGCAGGCTGACCGGAGAGGGGCCTCAGTGTTCCAGCACTGTCCGAAGCCCGGATGCAAATGGAGTAGAGTTGGACATCCTAACTCCAGCAATCCAATCCCACAAAAACCCGGAGCCACAGAAGCTCCAAAGTCTTCATCTCTGAGAAAGGATGTATCCAGCACGAAGACTGGCTGCACCTGGGGACAGCGTGGAAGACTGGCACAGCACAGAGAACTCGGGGCAGTGGTCTGTGCCCCAGTGGGCATGATGTGCGAAACTGACCACCGTCTGACTGAGAGACATAGAGCAACAGATTCCTGTTTAATCTCTGCCCTCTCACAATCCGGTGCCTGTAGTTGCGGATTCGACATCCCTGTTTCTCTATGTAGTGTCTCTATGCAATCCACACTATCTGCGAACATCCTTGTTTCATACACCTCTATAATATTGACCCTCATTCCCCCACATTCCAAGGAAAACGATCCTAAACTGTTCATAACTCAGTCATTTGTGACCCAACAATGACCTTGTAAACTTCCCCTTCTTATTTCCAACTTAATGACATCTTTCCTGAGACAGTGTGACCAAAACTAAACACGATATTTCAATGGAAACTCACATCTTATACAACTGCAACATAACACCCCGACCTCTGTGCATTGACTGATGAAGGACAGTGTCCAAATGTTTCATCATTAACTTTCCAGTCATTGAGTGAAAGGCAACTTACTTTTGATTAACATGAAAAGAGTTTGTCTGGCTGCAAGGAAGGAACCTATAGATGAGGTTGGATTTTCAGAATGCATTTAACAAGGTGCCACTTGAAAGGCTGGTGCACAACACCAGAAATCACAAGTCGAGTTCACAAGAATAGAAGACTGGTTTTTACATAGAAGACAGAAACTCAGTTAACAGGTTTGTTTCAGGATTGGAGCATTAACCACTGGAATATCCACGGATCAAATCCACCCTCAATTACATACTAACAATATTAAAATTTTGGTGGAGTGGGCGGAGGCTGGGTTGGTAATGGGTTTTCTAAGGGAGCAGGGGTAAGCTGAGTGCCGTCAATTATTCACAATCGATATAAATTACCCGGACGAGGGGGCAGAGTGTGAGGTGTCCAAGGTTGTCTGTCAATGACATAGGATGTGGTGGGGGTATTGTTGTCATCGGACATTTGGTCTCTGCCACAGCATATAGTGACGCTGGGTAAAAGAGAGAATAGTTGGAAAATGGAGTTTCATAGGCTAAACAGTGATGGCGTGTTCAGTGATGGAAAGAATCAAAACGCAGACTATTATTTATATGGAGAGAAACAGCACATGATTCAAGTACAGAGAGGTCCAGGTGTTCTCTTGTACAAGTTACACACAAACAGCAGACAGGTGCATAGAACGGTTGATGGACATTTATTTCTGTGTGATTGGTGCAGAGAGACGGAGAAGTGTTGTTACAGTGTCAGCCAAGTACACAGCGATGGAGGTTGTTGTGGACATACCAGGATTGGCCAGGACATACACAATGTCATCTGAAGTGTTAGTGAACAGAGAGATCTTGGGATACAGGTACATAGTTCCCGAAAAGTCACAGCACAGATTGTCATGGTTGTGAAGTAGGTGAACAGCATGCCTCCCTTTGGCAACAGAGGAGTTGCATTACAGTTGCACAAAATATTAATTAAATCACAGCTGCAGTAACCTGTGCAATTCTGGTCAGCAAAATAAGGAAGAAGTGATTAAGCTGGAAAGTTGAAGAAAAGATTCACACAAACGTTGCCTGGACTGGGGTCTTGTGTTACAGGTAAAGATCAGACACTCTGGGGCTGCTTTCGCTGTTGTGAAGGAGGCTGAGGGGGGACCTGACCGAAGTTTAAAAAACCTGCAGTTGTAGATAAGCGAAACAATCAGAGTCATTTTGCCAGGGTGGAAATGTCAAATTCAGGAAGGCTGCCTTTACAGTGACAGGGTGATCATTTAAAGATGGTGAACAGGGCAAGTAGTAGATCAGTTTTATTTACAGAGTGGTGGGGCCTGTTATGGGCTGCCATGGGGAGTGATGGAAGCAGATATGATAGTGACATTGAAGGGAGAGAAGAGATTCCGTTTAATGTGGCATTGTGTTCAGCACAGACATGGTGTGAAGAAGGCATTCATCAGTTAGAATTTGGAGTATAGGAGATGGGACTTCATGTTGTGACAGTACAGGTCATGGGTGAGACCACAATGTATTGTGGGCAGTTCTGGTGGCTCATTTATAGGATGAAAGTCACTGAGCTGGGAAAGGGCAGAATGTTTTGAAAGGGGAAAGATCAAAAGGACACTCGGGCAACTTCTTCCACACAGAGAGTGGTGTGTGTATGGTACGAGCTGCAAGAAAACGCTGCAGAGGAGACACAATCACAATGTTTAGCAGACATTCGGGCAGGTGAATGGATCGGAGAGGTTGAGAGGGATATGGACCAAACACACGTTAAATGGAACTCTGGGATACACACCGTGGTCAGTGTAGCCGCGTTTTTGTCCTGTGCATTTCGATAGCTGAGTGGAAGATGGACAGCACTAGAGATTCGTCACTCCAGGAGTAGATAGTTCACATGTGACTAGGGTGTAAGTAAAATATGTGAAGAGGAATGTGCAAAAAACGTTTCTCCCCACGTCCTTTAAATAATTCTCGCCTCAGCACAAATCAACTCCATCCAGTATTAGATGGTCTTTGTTGTGAAAACGACTGCAGCCATTCACTTTATCAGCCATGTCTGTCAGGAGTTTATACACTTCTATACGCTCAACACTCAGCTTTCTACATTCCGGGAGCACAGACCGAGGCTTTCCAGTCTCTCCTTGTAACTCAGTCCCAGTCGCTCCTTGTGAATCTTTACTGCACCCTCGCCAGCTGAATCACATCCTTTCTGTTGCTGACTGATGAAGGATTCATGCCAGAGGATTTCTTCACCACCCTGTGTACACTGTCACCAGTTTTAGAGACCCACGACTCATGGACCATTTATCTAAATAAATAAATGAAGAAGTATAATGTTTTGGTGTTAGTAATTCAATTGACTGCCCTTTATCTAGTTTTCGGACTTAGGTGAAAATCTGATCACATTTAGATCATATTTATGCAGAAATAGAGAACATGCTACAGAATTCACAAATTTCTCTCACATCTGTATCTGTGTTGTGAGGCATTTGTCACTCTGGCCCTCTTCCCTATCTGATCAGGATCTCTATGCGAATATTA
Organism: Hemitrygon akajei; assembly: GCF_048418815.1. Lineage (NCBI taxonomy): Eukaryota > Metazoa > Chordata > Chondrichthyes > Myliobatiformes > Dasyatidae > Hemitrygon > Hemitrygon akajei. The sequence continues at coordinate 2,994,834 of NW_027331956.1, forward strand.
TTCACGATCAACAACATGTCCGAACTTACTGATGAAGTCTTTTGCATTTGCATGCAAATACATTGTTAAAATAATGAACAACTAGACTCACAGCTCTGCCCTCTGGAGCACATCAGTAATCCGCAGCCTGCATTCTCAGAAACAGTTTTATTAACCTATGTTAATAAGATTTTGTAAATCTACAAAAACCTCTGTAGATCCATCAACTACAACTTCCTGCAAACAAAGCCACGCTGACACCTGCTGATCAGACACTGTCCATCCAAATACAGGTGATTCCTGTCCCCCAGAATCCCCTCCAGTAGCGTCCGAACTACTGAAGTCAGGCTGACTGACCTGCAGTTCCCAGGCTTGTCCCTGACAGCTCTTTAAACAGTAAAACAACATTATCCACTCTTCAGTCACTGGGGCAACCTTCAGTGGACATCAACAATCTTCTCTCTCCTTCCACAAAGCAGTGGGTCAGGCCTGAGGGTTCATCCACCTTAATGCAGTGTAGGCTGCTCATAACTGCTCACTGGTAATATGAATGTCCTCCAAAGCAATTCCACGAGTTTGCATTATCCATTGAGCAACCATGATATTGTACTCAGTAAACACAAAGTAGAAATCATTGATTGATTCACGATCCCACTCATTCCCTGTGGCTCAAGACATGGAGACCCTGCTGTTCTCTATGGGGCCTCTCTCCCCCAAGCCACACTGTTACTCCTAACATAGCTACAGAACCTCTTGGTATTTTCCTGACCTACCTGATCAATCACATAACATTGGCTTGTCCTCCTGGTTTCTCTCTTAAGAGTATTCTTAATAACTGTTATTCTCATCAGGTGATTTGCCCGATTCTGACCTCCTACACCCAGTGTATGCTTCCTTTATTTCTTGACCGGAGCATTTATATCTCTCATTGGCCAAGATTCCCTCAACTTGCCAGGTTATCCTTCACTCTAACAGGAACATGCTTCTTCTGGACAGCTGCAATCACACTCATATAAAAGAAACTCCCACTTGCCATCTGTTCATTTTCTGTCATACAGATTCTCTCACTCCACCTCTACTAGATCCAGTCAAATCCACTAAAATTCACCTTTTCTCCTGAATAGATCCCTAAACTCTGAACTTGACCATAGATTCCCATTACTATCTTCAAACCAATAGAAAGAATGAAGAAGGTATTAAAAAAATACAAGGGTAAGACGTGGGAACACGAAACAATCCTCACAGAGGAATCGGAATAGGAGAGAGTGAGCAGTTTCAAGTTCCTGGGAGTTAGGATCTCTGAGGATCTATCCTTGTCCCGAAATAACAATGTAACTGTAAAGAAGACAAGACAGCCGCTATATTCCATTAGAGTTTGAAAAGATGTGATTTCTCAATGTGCTGTGCAAAATGCCCACCAGCCGCAGCCCTGAAGACCTTCGCGCCATGCTGCGTCATCTTATGAGAGACGGCGCGCCACACGATCAAATTTATCTGTGCCTGCTCATGCCTTTTCTGTGCCCAATGCGAGGTCTGCACACTGGATAAAAACTTCCTTCACTGTGCTATCAGAATTGGGATCAGCCTTCCAGATGCCGTGATTGGAAACATCTCCGACGATGGGGTCCAAGCCTTCAAGAGTTGAGTGCACAAACACCGATCATCTCTGGGAGGGAAGTCACATGCTTCGGGATTTGTTTTTCTTTCCAAGTGCTCCTGCCACGTTTTGTCTCCCTGCAACCTTGTCCTTCAATCTCTTCGAATTATTGAGGACAGAATGTGTATAAACGTCTCTATCCAGTAGACCTCATCATGATCATCATGACTCCAGTATTTCTACTATTCTTTAATGTTTCCTAATTGTACACAGGATTTTTTTGTACTTTATCACTGAGCAGCAGTGAACCATCTGATTGGCCTACCAGAGTTCTCTTTGAGAACTAGTAACGGAAGTCGCTCAAAAACCTCTCTCAATGTACTGTGAAGAGTATTCTAACAGGCTGATTCAGTCTTTGGTGGGGATGGGGGGCGATTACTGCGCAGGACCAAAATCAGCTTCCAGATGTTGTAAAATTAGTCAGATACATCTTGGGCCCGAGCCTCGGTAGCATCCAAGACATCGTCAAGTAGTGGTGCATCAGAATAATGAAGGACTTCCATCACCCAGAACATGCTCTCTTCTCATTGTTAAAGGCAAGAAAGAAATACAGAAGCCTGAAGGCGCACACTCCGTGATTCAGGAACAGCTTCTTTCCCTCTGCCATCCGATTTCTAAATGGGCATTGGATCAATGAACACTATCTGACTTTTATAATATATATATTTTTTTGTATTTGCAGCATATTTCATCATTTAAGTGTACATATATACTTACTGTTATTGTTTTACTTGTTTTGTTTTTCCCTTTCTATGTTTTCATGTATTGATTGAAACTGCTGCTGGTAAGTTAACAAATCAGAATCAGGTTTATTACCGCTGGCATGTGTCGTGGAATTTGTTAGCTTAGCAGCAGCAGTTCACTGCGATACGTAGTATGGAAGGAGAAAACAAAATAAAATAATAATAACAATTATAGTGTCCAAGGTTTCAATGCCCGTTCAGGAATCGGATTGCAGAGGGTAAGAAGCCGTTCCTGAATCGATGAGTGTTTGCCTTCAGGCTTCTGTACCTCCTACCTGATGGTAACAGTTTCCAAATTTCACAACACATACAGGTGATAAAAAAAAACCCGGTTCTGATTCTGATACAAGTGATTCTTGATCAGCTTGTTGAGTAGGCTGAGGAATGGCAAATGGTGTTCAGTCCAGATGAGTGAGGTGTGGCAATTTGTGAAGTCATGTCAGAGAAGGACTTTGTGATCTCAGCACTGTCTGTCACAGAAACATTCCTCCCCTCCATTGACTCCAGCTGCATTTCTAGCTGCCCCTGGAAAGCAGTTAACAGAAACAAAGACCCTTTCCACCCCGTCATTCTGTCTTCTTACACATTCCATTGGGCAGCAGACATAAAGGAGTGAGAACACACAGCACCAGGATCAAGGACTTTAAAAAAGTATTCATACCCACTTTCGAAGTTTTCATGCTTTATCGTTTTAAAACATTAATCCACAGTGGTTTAATTTGGCTTTTTGACACTGAATAACAGAAAGACGATTTCGTGTCAAAATGAAAGTGATGTCTAAAAAGTGATATTCATCCCTTGAATATGACAAACCAAATAGTCACTGGTGCAGTCAATTTGTTTTAGAATTCATATAATTAGTTAAATGGAAATCACCGTGTGCAGTCTGGATGCTTCAAATTAACTGTCGTAAAAATGCCAATTGCTGTTGCGTCAGTGTCTTATGTTCTGTTCCATTTTTATACTCCATGAGCACCTCATTTGTTCCGGCCTGCTTATACCTGCAGTGAACCTCCTTTTATATCTTCACCAGGGCCTCAACATCTAAAAGGACCGAAGATGCCTACATCTTTCAACTTTACCTATTATTCAGTCAGACATATATAAGAATTTTACTCCCAAAGTTATACTTTTGGAAGCTACCTACTTCCCAAGTTCACATTTGCCAGAAAACAGCCTGTCGTAATCCACACTTGACAGATAACTTCTGATTCCATTACAATTGACCTTTCTCCGAGTTAGAATCTCACCCCCGCACACCAGAACCTAACTTTATGCGTATTTACCGTGAAACAAATGACCTTGTGGTCACTAGATGGAAAGTGTTCTCGACACAAACTTTTGCCACTGCCCTCTCTCATTCTCTAATCGCAGATCAAGTCTCGCACTCTCTCCAGTTGCAGTTATTTCCATGTTCATAACAACATTGAATCTAACTCAGTTCTTCAATGGCCTGCCAAATGTCAGTCAAAGAAATATTTCGGAATGCCACCGAATAATTGGTCTCTGGATTTGTCCATCTATTCCCTATCACGCACAGTGACCTCACAGTCTGACGATTCTGGCTACAAACCCATCAAATGCGTCATCCAAGTCACTGAGAAAGAGGTTAAAAAGAAATGGTCCCAGCACAGTCACTTCTTGAAAATCACGAGTTACTGGAAGTCAGCCAGAAAGGTTTTACTTTGTTCCCAGTCTCTGTGATAGATAGCAGCTGACAGATGTGTGTAAGGGAACATTTTGGGACCTGCACAGAAGGGATGATTTGCACCTGAACTGCAAGGGAACTAATATCCCACTATAACACCAACTTATGTTTCTTGCGATCTACGATCTCTCTGCAAGTTTGTTCCTCTAGATAGATAGATAGATAGATAGATAGACAGATAGATAGATACTTTATTCATCCCCATGGGGAAATTCAACCTTTTTTCCAATGTCCCATACACTTGTTGTAGCAAAAACTAATTACATACAATACTTATCTCAGTAATAATATGATATGCATCTAAATCACTAACTCAAAAAACCATTAATAATAGCTTTAAAAAAGTTCTTAAGTCCTGGCAGTTGAATTGTAAAGCCTAATGGCATTGGGGAGTATTGACCTCTTCATCCTGTCTGAGGAGCATTGCATCGATAATAACCTGTCGCTGAAACTGCTTCTCTGTCTCTGGATGGTGCTATGTAGATGATGTTCAGGGTTTTCCATAATTGACCGTAGCCTACTCAGCGCCCTTCGCTCAGCTACCGATGTTAAACTCTCCAGTACTTTGCCCACGACAGAGCCCGCCTTCCTTACCAGCTTATTAAGACGTGAGGCGTCCCTCTTCTTAATGCTTCCTCCCCAACACGCCACCACAAAGAAGAGGGCGCTCTCAACAACTGACCTATAGAACATCTTCAGCATCTCACTGCAGACATTGAATGACGCCAACCTTCAAAGGAAGTACAGTCGACTCTGTGCCTTCCTGCACAAGGCATCTGTGTTGGCAGTCCAGTCTAGCTTCTCGTCTAACTGTACTCCCAGATACTTGTAGGTCTTAACCTGCTCCACACATTCTCCATTAATGATCAATTAATGAAGGCCAATGTGCCAAAGGCTCTCTTCATGACCCTGCCCTGAACTATGGAACTGTATTCCCGGATCCCTCGGCATTCCGCAGACCACAATCCCCGACCAGTCACTGTCTGAGTCCGACCCTGTTGTTCCCGGCCAAGCGCAACACCTCACATCGGTCCTCATTACATTCCAGCTGCAAAACCGTCAGCCCATTTATCCAGCTGCTGAACTCATCTCCAAGTTTTGATAATCTGCTTCACTGCCACTCATGCTCTGTATCCAGGTGTCAGCTGCAAATCCAGTTTACCATATTCCCATTGAAATCCAAAGTTACGTGGAGCTGAGGAGGACGATGGCGCCTAACGGCGACTCCTTGTTTGCAACATCGGAAAGAGCTCTAGTTCTATTTTAATACCTCTATTTTTCCCTTTCATATTTCTTTTGAAGACCTCGACCTGGAATTACAAACTTTGCGGGAATGGGACCCGTTCTGGGAGTCTGACGACTGGCCGTTATTCGATATACCAAGGACGAGGGCTAAAACACTAGCGCGCCTTCAGTATTCCGGGATTTCGTGGCTCTGGAGGCGGGTGGAGTCGAGGTCGGTGCCGTTGCAGGAAATCGGTGCGTCGTGGGAAACGGAAGATCGAAAGCAGCGAGCTGGCTGCTGGCCATGTGCCCGGAGACCCGTGGGAGGGAGCGGGGGGGGGGGGGGGAGAGACAGAGAGAGACAGAGAGAGAGAGAGAGAGAGAGAGAGAGAGAAAGAGAGAGAGAGAGAGAGAGAGAGACAGAGAGAGAGAGAGAGAGAGAGAGAGAGAGAGAGAGGGGGGGGAGAGGCTGTGGTATGTTGAATTACCGGGTGAACGTGTAGTCTTTGGGGTTCTGCAAGTCCGTGTACCTATTGACGCTTTGCTGCACGTTTCAGTGCTCGGTGGAGGGCGCCGATACTTTCTTTAACTGGTGGGTGGTGGGGGAGGAGATGGTTGCTTTGCTACTGCTTATGCGTGGGTGGGGTGAATTGGGGGGAGTTTGGGGAGCTAGCATTTAACTGTCATTCATTCATTGGGACTCTCCTTGCTTTTCGTGGATAGTTGCGAAGAGAAGAATTTCAGGATGTATATTGTTTACATTTGTCTTACATTAACTAAACATTTGAAACATTTGATACCTTTGAAATACTTCTATATCCTGTCCCTTAAAATGTCTGACAATAAGTTAACCGCTGGTGTCAGGCTCATCCGCCTCTATTTTCCCGGCTTATCGTCAGAGCCTTTCACCATTCGATCGGTTTCAATCGGGTCACCCCTCATTCTTCTGAATCCCAATGAATGCAGACCGAAAGCCATCGAACCTGGAATCATGTTCGTGACCCTCGTTGAACCCTCTCCAGTTTCAGCACATTCTTCTGAAGATAAGTGGTCTGAACCTGTTCACGATACTCCGTTTGAGGCCACACCAGCACTTTATAAAGCCGCTATATTACATCCTTGCTCTTGCATTGTAGCTACCTTCAAATAAATGCTAATATCGCATTTTCTTTCCTCATCACACACTCGAACTCTAAAATAACCTTGAGGGAATCCTGCACAACGAGTCCCAGTTCTCTATGCTTGTCCGTGTTTTGCATTTTCTCTCCACTTAGAAAGTACTCAACCCTTTCATTTCCTCTACAAGTGTGAATGACCATTCACTTCCTGGCACTGCGTTCCATCTGCCACTTCTTTGTCCATTTTCCTCATCTGTCAGTCTTTCTGCAGCCTCGCTCCGTCCTTGAAACTATCTGTCGCTCCAGCCATCTCCGTATTGTCTGCAAACGCTGCAAGAATGCCATCAATTAGATCATCCAAATCATTGACATATAACGTGAAAGAATTATCACAACACAGTCGTCTGTCGAACAACACTTCTCACTGGCAGCCAGCCGGAAAACGCCCCTCTCTTCCCATCCTTCGTCGCCCGCTAGTCAGCTACTGCTGGAATTATTTTTGTTGTATTTTATTCCCTCTCTGATGCTGGCTTCGACTTCTCTTGTCAGCCACGGTTGTAACTCTGTGCTATTCTTTGCCAGAGACGTCATTCGGTATAGTTAAGGCAAAGGTTGATAAATTCTTGTTCAGTCAGGGCAGGAAGGGCGACGGTGAGAGGGCAGGAGATGGGGGCTGAAAGGGAGAATGGAACAGCCACGATGAAAACGCGGATTTCATGGGTCAAATTTCCCGATTCTGCTCCAGAATCCTATGGTCTTGTGAAGGCTGAACAGCGAGATGCTGTGGTCCATATAGGTACCAATGCCATCGGTAGGAAGAGGGTCAATATTCCTCAAAGTGAGTTCAGGGAGATGTGTGCAAAGTTAAATGGTGGGTATTACAGGGCTGTGTCCTTAGGATTACTACCCATGCCACAGTACCAGTGAAATCAGAAGTATGAAGATTATACAGTTTAACGTGTGGCGATGGAGCTGGTGCAGACGGGAGAGCTTCAGATTTTTGGATCATTGTGCTGTCTTTTAAAGTGCATCTCCATACACGTCCTGGCACTGTATTCCATCTGCCATTTCTTTCCTCTTTTTACTCAGGTGGCTGAGTCCCATTGCAACCTCTCTGCTTCCTCAAAGCTATCTGCCCCTTCACCGACCTTCATATCGTCCGCAAACCCTACGACAAAGCTATCTGCCCCTTCACCGACCTTCATATCGCCGGCAAACCCTGCGACAGCTACCTGTCCCTTCACAGACCTTCATATCGTCCACAAACCCTGCGACAAAACTACCTGTCCCTTCACCGACCTTCATATCGTCCGCAAACCCTGCGACTAAGCTACCTGCCCCTTCACCGACCTTCATATCATCCGCAAACCCTGCGACAAAGCTACCTGCTCCTTCGTCGATATTCATATCGTCCGCAAACCCTGCGACAGCTACCTGCCCCTTCACAGACCTTCATATCGTCCACAAACCCTGCGACAAAGCTAACAGCCCTTCACCGACCTTCATATTGTCCGAAGACCCTGCGACAAAGCTACCTGCTCCATACACGAACCTTCATATCGTCCCCAAACCCTGCGACAAAGCTAACAGCCCTTCACCGACCTTCATATTGTCCGAAGACCCTGCGACAAAGCTACCTGCCGCCCCTTCACCGACCTTCATACCGACCGCAAACCCTGCGACAAAGCTACCTGCCCCTTCACCGACCTTCATTTCGTCTGCAAACCCTGCGACAAAGCTACCTGCCCCTTCACCGACCTTCATATCGTCTGCAAACCCTGCGACAAAGCTACCTGCACCTTCACCGACCTTCATATCGTCCGCAAACCCTGCGACAAAGCTACCTGCCCCTTCACCGACCTTCATATCGTTCGCAAATCCTGCGACAAAGCCATCATCCAATTCACTGACATATAATGTAACAGTGATCGGTCCCAACACAGACGTCTGTGGTACAACGTCAGTCACGGCAGCTAAACGAGAAAAGGCTTCCTTACTTCAGACACTTTGCATTCTGCTAGTCAGACGATGCTGGAATCTTCCCTGTTTGTTAAGCAGCCTCACGTCCGGCACCTTGTCACCCTCGGGATCTGAACCAAGTAGCTGAGAGATTGCGGAGGCGTTAATAATGATCTTTCCAGAATCGGTAGGTTCTGGCGAAGTACCAGATGACTCGAAAATTGCAAATGTTACTCTGCTATTTAAGAAGGGTGGAAGGCGGCAGAAATGAAAATATAGACCCGTTAGCCTGACATCAGTGTTTACAAACTTGTTGGGAACGATTGTTAGGGGTAAGATCATGAAGTACCTGGAGACACACGACGAGATAGACCAAAGGCAGCATGGGTTCCTGAAAGGAAAATCCAGCCTGATAAAGACCTACTACAACTTTTGAGGTAATTACAAGCTCATAGACAAAAGAGATGAAGTAGAAATGGTGTATTTAGAAATTCCAAGCAAGATAGGAAATGCAGGGAAGTTAATAGCGCAGGTGGAACACTGGCTGATCGGCAGAAAACAGAGAGTGGAAATATGGGGTCCCATTCTGTCTGGCTGTCAGTGGAAATTCGCAGGTGTCGCTTTTGGGAATGTTGCATTTTGTGATGTACTGTACTGTACATGAACTCCTGGAAGTATGATATTGTAGCCATTAGAGAAACTTGGGTGCAGAGGGGCAGTACTGGTCGTTCCATATTTCGAGTTTCCATTGCATTAGACGCGACAGATCGCGGGGGATTAAAGCAAGAGGGGTGGTACTGCTATTCAGGAAAAATATTACAGCTGTGCTCAGTCAGGCCAGACTGGAAACATCGTCTAATGATGCGATTTGCGTGGAACTGATGTATAAAGAAGAGCTATGACCGCTTTCATGGGGCTGTATTACAGAGAACTCAACACCGCGACGGACAGGAGGAGGAGTATAGGAAACTGATACAGGACTTTGTGATATGGTGCAACTCAAACTACCTGCGTCTCAATATCACCAAGACCAAAGAGATGGTGGTGGACTTTAGGAGATCTAGGCCTCATATGGAGCCAGTGATCATTAATGGAGAATGTGTGGAGCAGGTTAAGACCTACAAGTATCTGGGAGTACAGTTAGACGAGATGCTAGACTGGACTGCCAACACAGTTGCCTTGTGCAGGAAGGCACAGAGTCGACTGTACTTCCTTAGAAGGTTGGCGTCATTCAATGTCTGCAGTGAGATGCTGAAGATGTTCTATAGGTCAGTTGTTGAGAGCGCCCTCTTCTTTGTGGTGGCGTGTTGGGGAGGAAGCATTAAGAAGAGGGACGCCTCACGTCTTAATAAGCTGGTAAGGAAGGCGGGCTCTGTCGTGGGAAAAGTACTGGAGAGTTTAACATCGGTAGCTGAGCGAAGGGCGCTGAGTAGATAGATACTTTATTCATCCCCATGGGGAAATTCAACATTTTTTTCCAATGTCCCATACACTTGTTGTAGCAAAAACTCATTACATACAATACTTAACTCAGTAATAATATGATATGCATCTAAATCACTAACTCAAAAAAGCATTAATAATAGCTTTAAAAAAAGTTCTTAAGTCCTGGCAGTTGAATTGTAAAGCCTAATGGCATTGGGGAGTATTGACCTCTTCATCCTGTCTGAGGAGCATTGCATCGACAGTAACCTGTCACTGAAACTGCTTCTCTGTCTCTGGATGGTGCTATGTAGAGGATGTTCAGGGTTTTCCATAATTGACCGTAGCCTACTCAGCGCCCTTCGCTCAGCTACCGATGTTAAACTCTCCAGTACTTTGCCCACGACAGAGCCCGCCCCCCTTACCAGCTTATTAAGACGTGAGGCGTCCTTCTTCTTAATGCTTCCTCCCCAACACGCCACCACAAAGAAGAGGGCGCTCTCAACAACTGACCTATAGAACATCTTCAGCATCTCACTGCAGACATTGAATGACGCCAACCTTCTAAGGAAGTACAGTCGACTCTGTGCCTTCCTGCACAAGGCATCTGTGTTGGCAGTCCAGTCTAGCTTCTCATCTAACTGTACTCCCAGATACTTGTAGGTCTTTACCTGCTCCACACATTCTCCATTAATGATCACTGGCTCCATATGAGGCCTAGATCTCCTAAAGTCCACCACCATCTCCTTGATGTCGGCATATTTCGGGGTTTGCCAGTGAATCTAGTGGAGCGGACGGGTTTGGCGGAGCATCCAGCTTTGCGGATGTGCTCAGCTTCAGGGGTATGTCAGCGAATGTGTGAGTGCACAAGGATTCCGTGGTGTCGGAGGCTTTGGGGTGGACACTGATTTGAAGATTCAATATGGGTTTTCTGGTGAGCACAGATTTCTGGGTGCAGACTGATTTGCACAGAGTTGGTTGTGTTGGCGGATCTGGGGGTGAACACTAACCTGGGTGAGCCGGGACATCTGGAGGGGTGTCGAATCTCGAGGTTTTTCCGTTTATCCATCCTTTAATAATAAATGCAATATCAACGTTGACCTTTGTTCTTGCTATGTTTTAAATGGAGACGAACTTTTTGTGGACTGTTTGAAACGATTCTTGCTCTGTGATAATTTAATGTGCATGTGGGGGTGCCTCCTGATGTGGAGCTGCGACAGGTCTCAAAGTTATTCCATTTGGACCTACATTACTAATAAATGCAATTTGAATTATGCTCTCTGTTCTTGTTTCTTTTATTGTTCAGGCAGTCATTTTTGTGAAGTGTTGGAACTGTGCAGTTTGCGGAGACAGATGAGAAGGGACTAAACCAAGGGGGATAAAGTGAATTGCAGTGTATAGCCCGGCAGGGTCAGGCAGAGACAGTCAGTCTATCCACACACACACACACACACACACACACACACACACACACACACACACACACACACACACACACACACACACACACACACACACACACACGTGGAGTCGTCGAGGCACTGTCACAAGCATTTTGCAGCAATCTTTTTGGTGATTGCTCATCATACGACGTGTCTTGGGCATCTGAAATCTGGCGGAGCCCATCCCTCTCCAGGCGTTTTGGGAGCCGGCTGGATTGGAACTCGGGAGCCCGGCGCTGATGCCACTACGTCACCAGCCGGTGTAGTGTTCGTGATTCAATACATTTTCACAAGCTACAATGGCATAATTTACTTCAATATCTTGTGTCTGATAAATGGTCATTTTGAAGTGCATATTTACACTGGAAGCACATTTAATTGATAAGATAACTCGAACGGTTCAGTCACCTGCGTTGGGACAAATTAGCTCCCAATGGTCTTCATAATAATTGAACAGTTTAATCGCCATTTGTCACCGCGGGAATTTCACCTGTCTGATGTAATCGATTTGTAAATAATTTAAAAGCTTTATTTTTAAATCTGTTGAAATCTGTCCCTGTGGAGTCACTGAATTGTATTAAAAACCCGAGGCATGTGCTGCCTCAGCATTTCATTCCGAGAGATCGCGTATAACACAGGGGGGCCACATCACTGGACAGAGAAAATGTCTGCATTGCTGGATATGTACATGAGAGTGCAGAAAGTAATGTTCGTGTTCATTGCCGTTGTTGGCGTTCCCGGTGAGTGAGCAGAGGGATTCATGTTTGCAATTTCTGATTGTTACCGGTGTGATCCTATTCATGATCATTTTACAATCTTCCAACTTGATGGTCATTGGACAAATATCCGTCAGAGATATCGATCCTGTCAATTCCACTTTCCGATTTTTCATTTTCAATGACAAAGGGAACTAAACCTCTGCCTTTCCTCTAACTCACGGGTTCGACTCAAAAGCTGTTCTTGCCTTTAATGATACCTTGTCCAGATTTGTCCCAGTGCTGAGGACAGGTAGCTCTCCGAGAAGGTGTGACTGGGGGGGGGGGGGGTGTTCACTGTCAGGTTCACTGTTTCTGAGTTATTGATCAAAGAGAGCCCATGGTGCTGTGTTCCGCGTCTCCCTGTGGAGTCTGTCACAATAGTATCCCGTTGCCTTTCGGTCAATAATTTGGTCTGATCACCCGATCCGGTGTCCAGGGATCTGCTCACGAGTATTATCGAATTGATCTGCGGTGTAGAATTAATCCGTTCACTGAGCCACTCATTCCCTGTTTGTTAATACTGTTTCCAGTGTTTTCAGTGTGTTTCTCCCCTCTGTATCTCATCTTGGAAACATCAGATGCTGATTTTCCAGAGTCCTGGTCAGTCACGGTTAAGTCAGTGAAACCGGCCCCATCAGCGACTGGAATCGGGATCGGCAGCGATCGTTGTTGCTCATTCAGCTCGTTTATATCGCCGACGATTGCCCACACATTGCTTTATCTCCACACTGAAGAAAACAGTTCAGAGATAGTGTGACCCGTCTGGTGCTAGATTAGCAGCCGTTCACAGACATATTTAGCTGCAACTCGATCCGGTGTTAATTCCCGGAGAATGTGTCAAGTGTCTGTTTCTCTCCCTCTCTCTCTCTCTCTCTCTCTCTCTCTCTCTCTCTCTCTCTCTCTCTCTCTCTCTCTCTCTCTCTCTCTCTCTCTCTCTCTCTCTCTCTCTCTCTCTCTCTCTCTCTCTCTCTCTCCAGTGAATGTAGTGGCGATTGTGATCCTGTCTCGGGGAAAGTGCGGCCTTTTTACCTGCACCACTCGCTACCTGGTGGCCATGGCAGCGGCGGATCTACTGACCATTGCCACCAAGGTCATTTTGATTCGACTCAGAATGTGTTACTTCCGGTGGATTTTTCTGAGCGTCACCCCTGTGTGCAGAGTTATCGATGTACTGAGCTACACAGCCACACACTGTTCTGTCTGGTTCACCGTCACTTTCAACTTTGACCGGTTTGTCGCCATTTGCTGCCGAAAGCTGAAAACAAAATATTGTACCGGGAAAACTGCGGTTGTGGTTCTAACAACAACCGGCGTACTGTCCTGTCTGAGAAACGTTCCCCGATACTTCATACGGGAACCCTGGATGATCATCGACAATGTACCGTGGTTCTGTATATACAGGGACAATGTTTTCACTGACCCTGGTTGGGTGGGATATGACTGGTTCGATACGGTTTTAACTCCGTTCCTCCCTTTCGCTGGGATCCTGCTGCTCAACGCTCTGACAGTCAGACACATTTTAGTGGCCAGTCGGGTCCGTAAGGGGCTGAAGGGTCAGAGCAAGGGGGAGAACCACAGTGACCCGGAGATGGAGAGCAGGAGGAGGTCTGTGGTTTTACTCTTCACCCTCTCCGGCAGCTTCATCCTCCTGTGGATGACACATTTTGTAAATGTCATATATTATCAGGTCTCAGGAAAAGGAATCAAATTCAATGATTCTGAATTGATCTTTCACTACGTCGGGGTTTTACTGAGGAATTTCAGCTGCTGCACGAACACATTTATTTACGCGGTGACTCAGTCGAAATTCAGGGAGCAGGTGATGAGCGCGGTGAAATATCCGGTCACCCCAGTGGTTCAGTTCATTAATAAAGCCGCGTCCTGAGCACAAGCCAAAGGCGGTTGCAGTGAGGGTTCCAGCTCCTCACATTCACCCCCTGATCACCCAGGTGTTATTCCCGGCAGGTTGTCGCGTCGACCGGCAGCTCCGGGACATTAGGATAGTATGTGTTTTGTGAGGGGCAAGGCACCGTCCTGGAGACTTAGTACCGCATTGGACCTGCCAGATGGCAGTCAAATACATACAGCGGAACGCTGTCCAGCCATTGGTCTGTGCATATCTCCATCTGTTCCTTTTGCGGCCCATCAACCTTACAGCCCATAAAACGGCGGGGATCTTGTCGAATGCTGGTTGTCTAATACAATGTCAATTACACTACTCTCCGCCCTCCCCTTGAATGATTTGCTAATATAATTCGAAATGGGGCGGGTTTTGGTTAAAAGGCGTTTAACAGATCAAATTAAAGTCGGATTCCCGCCACTAACTGGACTGGAGTGTGGTGCAGAGAATTAGAAAATAAAAACTTCACTGCTTCACTGCTTCTTTTTTGAATAAAATTCTCTCCCTTCTTGTTTTACTCCGTTCCCCCGTTAAGCTAACAGTTACGCATTCTGCAGTGGTGTTTCCTTTATGCTCATTATCCCAACAGTCTTGCTATAATTCTCAATCCCACCAACCCCTTAGCTTCTGATTTGCCGGGTGGAAGCTCTTTATCCAACGCTGGAATTGTATCAGCTTTTGTAACTCAATCTCTCCGTGCAGGTTGAGACCCATAAGAAGACCCATAAAACTCATAAGAAGTGGGCCAATGAGTTTCTAACAGTAAATCTGACCGACCGCTAGAATACATTGTTTTAAGAATCATCAAAACCGAAAAGGCATGTGAATAAATTAGAGATTTACACGGACAAATTTCCTCCACCCAGTGTAAACTTAAATTAATGATGGCAACAAATTCTTCTCTATGTACTAATATAATGGTTCGTAAGTAGTTTCTTTGTCGTTACCTGTAATTAAGGCACAGAAACAGCCAGAGGAACGTCTCAGTTGTTATCTTTTGATTTTTCAGCAACAGTTAATATATCATAATAGTTTTCCAAAATATACTGATGAACCAACAGACTCTCGGACATTGCAGAATTCTTAGACTTATTAAACTGTGACCTAAAATCAGCTAGTCGGATGCAGAACAAGATGGGGTTTCAGAGAACGTGACATTGGGGAATATTGCATAATCCCACATTCCCATCTTCCCAGCGCGGTAAGATCCCAGCCACCTAAACTTGAAAACGCTCTTCGTGTGATGTTGCCAACCGTCCTCGAACACAACTTCAACAGGATGGTAATTTATTTGTCCCGTCTGATGAATCCAGTTTGTTAATATCAACTGCAATCTCTTCAATTATACTTGGCTCATTTCAGCCAGTAAAGCTGAAACAGGGGACCACCTTATTGCGCCAGAACACTTCCGAACACTTTAAAATTGAAGATGACGCTGATCTAAAAGTCACACAGCCATAATCAAGATAGATAGATAGATAGATAGATAGATACTTTATTCATCCCCATGGGGAAATTCAACCTTTTTTCCAATGTCCCATATACTTGTTGTAGCAAAAACTAATTACATACAATACTTAACTCAGTAATAATATGATATGCATCTAAATCACTAACTCAAAAAGCATTAATAATAGCTTTAAAAAAAAGTTCTTAAGTCCTGGCAGTTGAATTGTAAAGCCTAATGGCATTGGGGAGTATTGACCGCTTCATCCTGTCTGGGGAGCATTGCATCGATAGTAACCTGTCGCTGAAACTGCTTCTCTGTCTCTGGATGGTGCTATGTAGAGGATGTTCAGGGTTTTCCATAATTGACCGTAGCCTACTCAGCGCCCTTTGCTCAGCTACCGATGTTAAACTCTCCAGTACTTTGCCCACGACAGAGCCCGCATTCCTTACCAGCTTATTAAGACGTGAGGCGTCCCTCTTCTTAATGCTTCCTCCCCAACATGCCACCACAAAGAAGAGGGCGCTCTCAACAACTGACCTATAGAACATCTTCAGCATCTCACTGCAGACATTGAATGACGCCAACCTTCTAAGGAAGTACAGTCGATTCTGTGCCTTCCTGCACAAGGCATCTGTGTTGGCAGTCCAGTCTAGCTTCTCGTCTAACTGTACTCCCAGATACCTGTAGGTCTTAACCTGCTCCACACATTCTCCATTAATGATCACTGGCTCGATATGGTGCCTAGATCTCCTAAAGTCCACCACCATCTCCTTGGTCTTGGTGATATTGAGACGCAGGTAGTTTGAGTTGCACCATATCACAAAGTCCTGTATCAGTTTCCTATACTCCACCTCCTGTCCATTCCTGACACACCCCACTATGGCCGTGTCATCAGCGAACTTCTGCACATGGCAGGACTCCGAGTTTTATTGGAAGTCTGATGTGTACAGGGTGAACAGGACCGGAGAGAGTACGGTTCCCTGCGGCGCTCCTGTGCTGCTGACCACCGTGTCAGACCTACAGTCTCCCAACCGCACATACTGAGGTCTATCTGACAATTGTCAAGCAATTAAATAAACGAACATGGTCCACAATGTAGCTCCCCAGAATACCCATATAGATAATTGAGAATATTTAATGTTATTATTTTCTGATATGACGCTTCCATGCCAGCTGATTATCCATCCACATGCCTGGAAATCTTACCGCTGTCACGTCTTGAAGAGTTTGACCATATCATTTCAAATCAACTGCATGCCTATTAATCACATTTATAAAACACAGAACTTGTTCATGAGCTACTGAAAGCTTAAATTCTCATATATTTGCCGACTGTTCAAAATTATTAGATGCTAATTGGATCCATTATACAGTATAATTGTAATTTATGCCTCTACGCCATAAAGCTCCATCATCTGCATATAGTGATTTACACACCTCAGTGCCTGTCTCGGAGAGAATATCATTTACCATAACATTAGATAATAAAGGGTTACAAATACGGCGTTGTGGGTTCCCACCCGTACCAGCACCAACCGTCCAAATATTAAACTCAGACAAAGTCTCTCAGTCTCCTGCTCAATCCTCATTTCCATAAAGACATAAGACACGGAAGCAGAGTCAGGCCATCCGGCCCATCGAGTCTGCTCCACCATTCACTCATGGTTGATCCTTTCTTTGCGTCCTCCTCAACCCCCGCTACCGGCCTTCTCCCCTGAACCTTTGATGCCATGCCCAATAAAGAAACTATCAATGTCTGCCTAAATGCACCCAACGCCGTGGGCTCTGCAGCTGCATGTGGCAAGAAATTCCACAAATTCACCACCCTTTGTCTGAAAGAATTTCTCCACATCTCTGTTTTGAAAAGGCGCCCCTCTCTCCTGAGGCTATGCCTTCTTTTCCTAAACTGTCCCACCATGGGAAACATCCTTTCTATAATTCAATCCAAAATCCTTCCGGACTCCGCCTCCCGCTACGGGACATGTAAGACTTAATTGCTTATTGTCCGTCTTTAATCTCTCCCTTTTCCGATTCAAACTTCGAAATTTTAACTTTATTCAGTCGAATTTGTATCACAATAGTTATAATTATGGCTACTTCGAAGAGCACCAGACGAAATCCCGACCCCTCTAACGGAAAATCTAAACAAAGCTGACGAGTTCTCGGAAGAACCCCCTTGGGTCAAGAGATTGGAATCTCGAATCACCGGTATCTGCACTGAAATAACTCAACTAAAAGAGAAATTTGAAGAAAAAATTGACTCTCTGAGCCTCGATCTTAAAGAAGTTAATCGAAATGCGGCTGACCTTTCTTCTCGTTTGGAAAAGGCTCAACAACGGATCGTAGATTTGGAAGCTCGATCGCGTCGGAATAATATTCGAATTGTTCGATTAAAAGAGAAGTCAGAATCTGCCGACACACTGGATTATTTTGCTAAAATGTTTCAGTCTTTATTTCCGGAGGTTTGTTCGCAACCCCCGGAGCTTGAATCGGCTCACAGAACAGGTGCTTTAAAATCTTTGGATGAAGGTAAAAACAGGCATGTTGTTGTGCGTTTTCTCCGTCTTAGAGACAAGGACCGCATTATTAAACTTGCATGAAAACAAAGATCATTTCAATTTCAAGGTTCAGAAGTTCGTTTTTTTTTCAAGATTTTTCACGTGAAATTGTTAAGAAACGTGCTGCATTTGTCTCTTCTATGAAATTAGCTTTTCAAAAAAAGCTCATTCCATTACTACAATAGACAGCCAAATTAAGGCTTTTTGTTAAAAATTCTGGAGTTCGTATTTTTGATGATCCAGCCGAAGCATTGCGTTTTATTAAATCTTTGTCTGACGAGTCCGATGGCGAATCTGAAAATTGAATAATTTATAATAATTTGAGTGTCTCGTGGTGTAAAGCGATGAAATTGGAAGATTTGATGGTTATAGGAAGTTTTTCCCTTAAAATGTATTTTCAGCTTCGAAAAAGACTGGTTCGGATGGTTTTAACCTTCGAAGATATAGCGGGAGAACTGTTGAAAGACTCTAGATAATTCTGTACTATCTAGTTTTTTTTTTCTCTGCAGCATTTAAATGAAGCAACTGTTTTTTTTTTGTTCTGTATGCTTTTTAAAAGTTTTTTGTTAAGTAATTATTTGGATTTCTTTACGTTTTAAAGAAAGACTGGATAATTTAGAGATGGCGATTGTTTTTCCTTTTGTGCAAATATTTCAATGACGACGAGTCTGAAGCCTGAAGTTTGAATGATTTATAACGGCTTGAGTGTCCCGCGGTGTAAAGACTGATAAGACTGGAAGATCCGATGGTCACAGAAAGTTTTTAGCTTAAAATTCATTTTTATATTTTTGAAAAAGACTGTTTTGGACGGTTTTAACCTCAGAAGATAGAGTGGGAGAACTGCTGAAAGGCGGTAGATAAGTTTGAACCATCTAGAATTTTCTACTTTTTGCAGCATTGAAATGAATTAATTGTCTGTTTTTATTCTGTATACTTTATTGAAGATCTTTTGTAATTATTTGATTTTTCTTGTGTTTTAAAGACAGATTGGATAATTTAAAGATGGCGATTGTTTTTCTTTTGTGCAATTATTTCAAGAATTGTTTTGTATGTGTTTTTCTTCCCTTATCTAATACTATGAAGGTTACTTTCAAATTGAAGGTCGTTTTGTTTTCGAGGAAAAACTCGCTGTCTACATTAACGTAAGATGGTGTAACCCCGGGCATGTGAGTACAAAGATCTCCGTTTGTGAAAGAGATATTGAGCTGATCGCCGTGAGTATGAGGCCATATTACCTGCCTCGAGAATTCGCAAGCGTCATTGTGGTGAATGTGTATGTCCCGCCTCGTGCCGACGCAACGGTAGCGTGTGACGTCATCAGCTCCGCTGTTGCTAGGCTTCAGACACAGCACCCTGAGGCACTGGTGTTAATTACAGGGGACTTCAACCATGTGACTTTGGACAAGACACTACCTGCTTTCTCCCAGTACGTGGATTGCTACACCAGGGGTAATAGGACTATTGACCTACTGTATGCAAACGTAGAGGATGCATATAGTGCATCCCCGCTGCCTTCATTGGGGAAAGCTGATCACAACCTGGTTTTGTTACAGCCCAGATATAAATCAATTGTGATGAGGCATCCCACTACCACACGCTCTTTTAGGAAGTGGACTCCTGAAGCTGAACAGGCCCTGAGAGACTGCTTCGGTACTACTAACTGGGATGTACTGCAAGGGGGGCTCTGTGGGGGCGTTGAGGAGGTCACTGAATGCACAACGGACTATATTAACTTTTGTGTGGATGCCGTTGTCCCTGTTAGAACTGTTCGCTGCTATCCCAATAATAAGCCCTGGATCACTAGTCACATCAAAGGCCTCCTAAACCAGAAGAAGAGGGCCTTTAAAGATGGTGATCGGTTGGAGCTTAAAAGAGTTCAGAAGGAACTCAAGAGTACAGATAAGGTGGGCAAAGGAGCAGTATAGGAGGAAGCTAGAACAAAAGCTGCAGAAAAAAAGCGTGAAGGAGGTGTGGGATGGGATGAAGATCATCACCGGATGCGGTGCAAAGCGGGGGGCAAACATAAGTGGAGATGTGGAGAAAGCGAACCAGCTGAACAACTTCTTCAATAGGTTCGACAGCACAATCTCATCCTCACCGCAGAACTCCACACCAGGCTTACTTCCCTCACAGGAAAATAGCCACTCACAGGAGACCTTGCCCACGCCCAGGATTACGGCTGCACAGGTGGAAGGTCAATTGAGGAAGATCTGTGCCAGCAAGGCGGCTGGACCGGATGGAGTTTCCCCACGATTACTGAGGGCCTGTGCGACTGAGCTGGGTGAACCACTACAGCGCATCTTCAACATGAGCCTGGAGCAGAGAAGAGTACCCGGACAGTGGAAAACATCCTGTATTGTCCCGGTACCGAAGAAACCACAACCAAAGGAGTTGAATGACTTCAGACCTGTTGCCTTGACGTCGCACGTGATGAAGACCATGGAGCGGCTGATAATACAGAATCTGAGGCCACAAACCAGGCACGCCCGGGATCCTCTTCAGTTTGCGTATAAGGAGAAGGTGGGAGTGGAGGATGCTATCACGTATTTGCTGCACAAATCACTCTCTCACCTAGATGGGGTCAGTTGTGCTGTGAGGATTACATTCCTTGACTTCTCTAGTGCCTTTAACAACATCCAGCCCAAGATCTTAAGGCACGAACTAACGGAGATGGGAGTAGACTCTCACATGGTGGATTGGATAGTGGACTACTTGACAGATAGACCTCAGTATGTGCGGTTGGGAGACTGTAGGTCTGACACGGTGGTCAGCAACACAGGAGCGCCGCAGGGAACCGTACTCTCTCCGGTCCTGTTCACCCTGTACACATCAGACTTCCAATATAACTCGGAGTCCTGCCATGTGCAGAAGTTCGCTGATGACACGGCCATAGTGGGGTCTGTCAGGAATGGACAGGAGGTGGAGTATAGGAAACTGATACAGGACTTTGTGATATGGTGCAAATCAAACTACCTGCGTCTCAATATCACCAAGACCAAGGAGATGGTGGTGGACTTTAGGAGATCTAGGCCTCATATGGAGCCAGTGATAATTAATGGAGAATGTGTGGAGCAGGTTAAGACCTACAAGTATCTGGGAGTACAGTTAGACGAGAAGCTAGACTGGACTGCCAACACAGATGCCCTGTGCAGGAAGGCACAGAGTCGACTGTACTTCCTTAGAAGGTTGGCGTCATTCAATGTCTGTAGTGAGATGCTGAAGATGTTCTATAGGTCAGTTGTGGAGAGCGCCCTCTTCTTTGTGGTGGTGTGTTGGGGAGGAAGCATTAAGAAGAGGGACGCCTCACGTCTTAATAAGCTGGTAAGGAAGGCGGGCTCTGTCGTGGGCAAAGTACTGGAGAGTTTAACATCGGTAGCTGAGCGAAGGGCGCTGAGTAGGCTACGGTCAATTATGGAAAACTCGGAACATCCTCTACATAGCACCATCCAGAGACAGAGAAGCAGTTTCAGCGATAGGTTACTATCGATGCAATGCTCCTCAGACAGGATGAAGCGGTCAATACTCCCCAATGCCATTAGTCTTTACAATTCAACCGCCAGGACTTAAGAACTTTTTAAAAGTTATTATTAATGCTTTTTGAGATAGTGATTTAGATGCATATCATATTTTTTTTACTGAGTTAAGTATTGTATGTAATTAGTTTTGCTACAAGAAGTGTATGGGACATTGGAAAAAAGGTTGAATTTCCCCATGGGGATGAATAAAGTATCTATCTATCTATCTATCTATCTATCTATCTATCTATCTATCTATCTATCTATCTATCTATCTATCTATCTATCTATCTATCTATCTATCTATCTTTTCAGTTTAACGACACTGAGATATATTTCGACTGTAATGAGATTTATGTCTAGGAGAGGGAGACAGAGGTTACTTTTTTTTATATTCACGTAGGCGGAGCTATAACAGCATCGATGCTTTTCCCGGTGCTTTGCATCGATAGATATCGACTTTTTTTCTGGGCTTTGTAATTTGGTTGTTCTTTTTTTCTTTTTTTACCCCCATTATGGAATCCCGGATTATTTTTATTGCTGTTCATCTCCGCCATTTTCGATCCCTTTATCCTGAAAATATTTTAACTAAAATCATCTGTATGAATCAAACGGGCTTTATTAAAGGCCGTTCTCCACTTCCCCCACCACCACTCTTCAATCCACTCTCTCTCAGATCCCATCGTCAGCTCCCGGGCCCTCAGAGGCTCCATCTTCCTCTCACCTCAACCCTTCCCTCTCCACTGACACTACCAGTGTCACTCACCCCTCTGATCCCGTCTCTCATTGGTGCCGGGTCTTTACCATTCCCTCCGACCTTCAACTCTCTGAGGCACAGCGCTCTGTCCTCAGTAAGGGCCTCAGCTTTATCCCTCTTCGCCCACACCTCAGCGAGTTCTGCGTTCGCCATGACGCTGACCTCATCTTCCGCCGGCTCCCTCACCGAGCTTACTTCTTTGTCAAGGACTCTACTACCCCCACTGATGACCCCTTCTCCCGTTTCAACCCTCCTCCTCTTCATGGACACCCCGCTCTGGTCTTCTGCCTGCCCTGGATCTCTTTATTGCTAATTGTCGACGGGATATCAACCGTTTTGACTGCACCACACACTGTTCCAATTCCAACCTAACTCCTTCCGAACGCTCTGCTCTCTGGTCCCTCCGCACCAATCCCAACCTCACTATAAAACCCTCTGATAAGAGGTGAGCTGTTGCTGTCTAGCGTACTGACCTCTACCTAGCCGTGGTACAGCGACAACTCTCTGATACCTCCTATTTTTTACCCCTTGATCATGACCCCACTAAGGAGCACCAGGTCACTGTCTCCTATACCATCACCAACCTTATCAGTTCGGGAGATCTCCCATCCACTGCCACCAACCTCATAGTTCCCACACCCCGCACTTCCCGTTTCTACCTCCTACCCAAGTTCCACAAACCTGCCTGTCCAGGTAGACCTATTGTCTCAGCTTGTCACTGCCCCACCAAACTCATTTCTGCATACCTTGACATTGTCTTATCCCCCACCCCCTTGTTCAATCTCTTTCCACCTATGTTCGTGACACTTCTCACGCTTTGAATTTTTTCAATGATTTTAAGCTCCCTGGCCCCCACCGCCTTATTTTCACCATGGACGTCCAGTCCCTATATACCTCCATCCTCCACCAGGACGGTCTCAAAGCTCTTCGATTCTTTTTGGATTCCAGACCTAACCAATTCCCCTCTACCACCACTCTCCTCCGTCCAGCGGAATTAGTTCTTACTCTCAATAATTTCTCCTTTGATTCCTCCCACTTCCTCCAAACCAAGGGTGTAGCCATGGGCACCCGCATGTGTCCCAGTTATGCCTGCCTTTTTGTTGGCTTTGTGGAACAATCCATGTTCCAAGTCTATACGGGTATCTGTCTCCCTCTTTTCCTTCGCTACATCGACGACTGCATTGGCGCTGCCTCCTGCACGCATGCTGAGCTCGTCGACTTCATTAACGTTGCCTGCAACTTTCACCCTGCCCTCAAATTTACCTGGTCCATTTCCGACACATCCCTTCCCTTTCTTGATCTTTCTGTCTTCATCTCTGAAGACGGCTTATCTACTGATATCTACTATAAGCCTACAGACTCTCACAGCTACCTGGACTATTCCTCTTCCCACCCTGTCTCTTGCAAAAATGCTATCCCCTTCTCACAATTCCTCCGTCTCCGCCGCATCTGCTTTTCATTCCAGGATGAAGGAGATGTCTTCCTTTTTTAAACAAAGGGGCTTACCTTCTTCCACCATCAACTCTGTTCTGAAACGCATCTCTCCCATTTCCCGCACATCTGCCCTCACCCCATCCGCCCTCCATCCCACTCGGGATAGGGATCCCCTTGTCCTCACCTACCAGCCCACCAGCCTCCAGATCCAACGTATAATTCTCCGTAACTTCCGCCACCTCCAACGGGATCCGACTACAAAGCACATCTTCCCCTCCTCCCTCTTTCTGCTTTCCGCAGGGTTCGCTCCCTACGCGTTGTATTCGTTCCCCCCCCCCCCCCATCCCTTCACACCGATCTCCCTCCTGGCACTTATCCTTGTAAGCGGAACAAGTGCTACACCTGCCCTTACACTTCCTCCCTCACCACAATTCAGGGCCCCAGACAGTCCTTCCAGGTGAGGCGACACTTCACTTGTGAGTCGGCTGGTGTGGTATACTGCGTCCGGTGCTCCCGGTGTGGCCTTTTATATATTGGTGAGACCCGACGCAGACTGGGAGACCGTTTCGCTGAACACCTACGCTCGGTCCGCCAGAGAAAGCAGGATCTCACTGTGGCCACACATTTTAATTCCATGTCCCATTCCCATTCTGATATGTCTATCCATGGCCTCCTCTACTGTCAAGATGAAGCCACACTCAGGTTGGAGGAACAACACCTTATATACCGGCTGGGTAGCCTCCAACCTGATGGCATGAACACTGATGTCTCTAACTTCCGTTAATGCCCCTTCTCCCCTTCTTACCCCATTCCTGATATATTTAGTTTTTTTTCACTCTCTCTGTCCATCACTCTGCCTGTTCTCCATCTCCCTCTGGTGCTCCCCTCCCCTTTTCTTTCTCCCTAGGCCTCCCGTCCCAGGATCCTTTCCCTTCTCTACCTCTGTATCCCTTTTGCCAATCACCTGTCTGGCTCTCAGCTTCCACCCCACCCCCTCCGGTCTTCTCGTATCATTTCGCATTTTCCCCTCCCGTCCTGCTTTCAAATCTCTTACTATCTTCCATTTCAGTTAGTCCTGACGAGTGGTCTCGGCCCGAAACGTCGACAGTGCTTCTCCTTATAGATGCTGCCTGACCTGCTGCGTTCCACCAGCATTTTGTGTGTGTTGATTAATTTTCTACCATCTGCAGATTTCCTCGTTTTGCAGGTTAAGACCTACAAGTATCTGGGAGTACAGTTGGACGAGAAGCTAGACTGGACTGCCAACACAGATGCCTTGTGCAGGAAGGCACAGAGTCGACTGTACTTCCTTAGAAGGTTGGCGTCATTCAATGTCTGCAGTGAGATGCTGATGATGTTCTATAGGTCAGTTGTTGAGAGCGCCCTCTTCTTTGTGGTGGCGTGTTGGGGAGGAAGCATTAAGAAGAAGGACGCCTCACGTCTTAATAAGCTGATAAGGAAGGCGGGCTCTGTCGTGGGCAAAGTACTGGAGAGTTTAACATCGGTAGCTGAGCGAAGGGCGCTGAGTAGGCTACGGTCAATTATGGAAAACCCTGAACATCCTCTACATAGCACCATCCAGAGACAGAGAAGCAGTTTCAGCGACAGGTTACTGTCGATGCAATGCTCCTCAGACAGGATGAAGAGGTCAATACTCCCCAATGCCATTAGGCTTTACAATTCAACTGCCAGGACTTAAGAACTTTTTTTTTAAAGCTATTATTAATGCTTTTTGAGTTAGTGATTTAGATGCATATCATATTATTACTGAGTTAAGTATTGTATGTAAGGAGTTTTTGCTACAACAAGTGTATGGGACATTGGAAAAAATGTTGGATTTCCCCATGGGGATGAATAAAGTATCTATCTATCTATCTATCTATCTACTATTGGGTTTCGCTTTGCAGGAAGTAAACCCTGTTAGAGCTGCTGTACATCCGATGTCGCCTCCATTCTCGTTCGAAATAGTCTCTTCTCGCTTTAAATAGCCCTGCGCAAGTCATACCCGGTTTTCTGGTACAGACCTGTGTGGCCGGATTTGAATGCCACAGATTTAGGCTTCAGCAGACGATATACCTCATGGTGCATCCACAGCTTTTGGTTTGGGAATGTACAGCAATTCTTTGCTCTTTGCACGTTGAACTTTGTTTTTCCTATTGTTTCATGCGGAGGAAGATATTTTGTGAACTGTTTGAAATGATTGTAAACTGTTGTGCATGTAGGGATGCCCTCGGCTATGGGGGATGCACAAAGATTTGGGGATGGGCATGGCGAGTATGGATTGAATTGGAATTTCATTGTCGAGGCAGCCATTTGCTGAACTGTGACACGATTCTGCTTCTGAGATAATCTAAAGTGCATTTGGAATGTCAGCGGATTTGGGGTGCGCACTGAAATGTGGATAGCGCACATTTAGGGATTTGGGGTTGCGCAATGAAATGGGGATAGCGCACATTTAGGGATTTGGGTTTGCGCACGGACACAGGGTGTATTCATTCTCCAATATGGCGGTGCGCACTGATTCGCGAATTGTGCAAACTTAGGACTGTGTCGTCCAATATGGAGGTTCACATGCGGCTGTACACGGATTTTGAGTGACACCCAGAATTGGATGTGTCGGCCGATCTGGAGTGGGGATTTTTAATACTGAGACCGCCATTTCCTGAACTGTTTGATATAATTCGTGCTCTGAGGGTTATGTTTGCGGGGGGTGTCAGCATGTGTGGGTGCGCACTGAGTTGTTGATTGAGCTCCTTCTGCAACTGGATCCTCACCAGGAAACCACAGTCTGTGTGGATCAGAAATAACATCTCCTCCTTGCTGACAATCAACACTGGCACACCTCAACGATGCGTGCTCAGCAGAACTGCTCTATTCTCTCTACACCCACGTCAGTGTGGCTAGGCTCATCTATAAACTTGCCGATGACACAACTATTGTTGGTGGAATTTCAGACGGTGACGAGGAGGAGTACAGGAGTGAGATAGATCAGCAATTTGAGTGGTGTCGCAGCAACAACCTTGCACTCAGCATCATGAAGAGAAAGGAATTGATTGTGGATTCAGGAAGGGGAAGTCGAGGGAACACACACCAGTCCTCATCGTGGGATCAGAAGTGAAAAGGGTGAGCAGTTTCCATTTCCTCCCTCTCAACATCTCTGAGGAACTATTCTGGGCCCAACATATTGATGCAGTTACAATGAAGGCACAACATCGGCTATATTTCATCCGGAGATGGAGGGTAATCGGTCTGTCACTAAAGAGACTTGCAAATTTCTACAGTTGTACTGTGGAGAGCATTCTAACTGGTTGCATCACTGCCTGGTGTGGAGAGGCCAATGCACAGAATCAGAAGATGCTGCAGAAAGTTGTAAACTTAGCCAGCTCCTTCATGGGCACTGGACTCCACAGCATCCAGGACACATTCAAAAGATGATGCCACAAAAAGGTGACATCCATCATTAAGGACCCCCATCACCCAGGACATGCCTTCGTCTCATTGCTACCATCAAGGAGGATGTACAGGACCCTGAAGAGACACTCAGCGGTTCAGGAACAGCTTCTTCCCCTCCATCAGATTTCTGAATGGACAAAGAACCCAGGAACACCCCCTCAGTATTTTCCCTCTCGTTTTGCACTAACATTTAAATTTAATTTTATACATACTGTAATTTATAATTTCTATTTCTATGTATTTCAATGTACTGCTGTCACAAACAACAAATTCCACCACACATGCCGGTGATATTAAACCTGATTCTGATACACAAACACACACAGCTGGGCTCAGACATACAACACTCCCACATTCCTCCCTTTGTGACACCCTGCTGGCTCCGTGGCCCCCGGTATGAAGCTCAAACTGTTGCAACACCTGCCCTTTAAATTCATGGCTGATGGTGTGCTTTATCTGTTCACTGTTTGAGTTCGATATTAAATGAAGAGCATTGTCAGTTTCTGGAGTAGGTTACATGGTCGGCCCAACATTGTGGGTCGAGGGGCCTGTAATGTGCTGTACATTTCTATGTTCTATATCAAGGTCAGGCAAAGGGATTAGTTTAAATAGACACCGGGACAGGTTGGAAAGGTTGGGCCGAAGGTTCTGTGTCAGAACCGTAAGGGAGCGGTTCTGTCCCAAACATCGACTCTATTCCCCTCAATAGATGTTGCCTGACTTGCCAACATTCTTGAAAAGTTGCATTCAGTTCTGCTGAGCATTCTGTACGAAGGATGTTTTGTGCTGGAAGATAGCAGAGGAGATTCATCATGTATGAGGGGGCTTGTGTCCAGAGACCTTCAGTGATAGGAACAGACGCAGGCCATTCAGCCCATCGAGTCTGCCGAATGTCCGTCATGGCTGATCCCGGATCGCACTAAAACCCATACACCTGTTTTATCGCCATATCCTTTGATGACTTGACTGATTAGGAAACGATCACATTCCTGCTTGAAGATACCCACAAGCTTGGCCTCCTCCGCAGTCTGTGGCAGAGCATTCCACAGATCCATTACTGCCTGGCTAATAATTAAAAAAAAAATCTTGCTTACATCTGTTTGAAAAGGTGGCCCCTCGACTTTGTGGCTGTGCCCCACCACAGGAAATACCTTCTCCACATCCACCTTATCTAGTCCTTTCAACATTCGGTAGGTTTCAATGAGATGCCCCCGCATTTTTCTGAGTTCCAGTGAGCACAGGGTCAAAGCTGCAAAATGCTCCTCATATTTTAACCCCTTCATTCCCAAAATCATCCTTGTGAACCTCCTCTGGACTCTCTCCAATGACATCTTTCAGATGACATTTCAGATTTCAGAAAGATAACCTGCCATCTTTCAGATCACTCTGCTAACTGGCCTAAATCTCTCTGCAAGTTTTGAAAACCTACTTCATTATCCACAACGCCGCCTATCTTAGTATCATCTGCATACTTACTAATCCAATTTACCACCCCATCATCCAGATAATTAACGTATATGACAAACAACATTGGACCCAGTACAGATCCATGAAGCACACCACTAGTCACCGGCCTCCAACCTGACAAACAGTTATCCACCACTACTCTCTGGCACCTCCCAGCCAGCCACTGCTGAATCCATTTTACTACTTCAATATTAATACCTAACGATTGAACCTTCCTCACTAACCTTCCATGTGGAACTTTGTCAAAGGCCTTACTGAAGTCCATATAGCCAACATCCAGTGCTTTACCATCGTCAAGTTTCCTGGTAACCTCTTCAAAAAGTTCAATAAGGTGTGTCAAACATGACCTTCCACGCACAAATCCATGGTGACTGTTCCTGATCATGCCCGACATCAGATAACATGGCGAGTCCCGGTAGCTTCTTTACTTGAACAGTTGTAGCAGTGTATGCTCATAAGCCTA
This sequence comes from Hemitrygon akajei, assembly GCF_048418815.1. Classification (NCBI taxonomy): domain Eukaryota; kingdom Metazoa; phylum Chordata; class Chondrichthyes; order Myliobatiformes; family Dasyatidae; genus Hemitrygon; species Hemitrygon akajei. The sequence goes on from NW_027331956.1 coordinate 3,023,841, forward strand.
CTCTCAGAATTCCAACCTGATCACTATGGATCAGCCTGGGGAGGCCATAATAAATGAAATACCGCTCCCATGAAAATCTGGAAACCGTGGACGCCCTCTGATCCTTGGTAGGGAAAGCCTGCGCATATCTGGTGTAGTGGCCCGTGATGACTAATACATTGGCCGCGTTGCTGCATCGGGGTCTATCAACAGGAAATCCATACACACCAGGTCCAGAGGTCCTGCACTCTGCAAATGTGACAAGGGAGCTGCCCGCGTAGACAGTCTCTTCCGCCGTATGCATCGAATGCACGACTTGCTGTATTCCTCGCCCTCCAGCTTCATTAGCGGCCGGTAGAACCAATCTCTGAGCAATCGATTGGTCTTTTCAGCCACCAAATGGCCAGAATCATCAGGAAGTGACTTCAACACTGTCCTCCGATACTTCTCAGGCTGAATCGGCTGAGAACGCGAGGCTGGTCCGAAGGCGACATGACCCGGTATAAACACGGCAGCAGAGACACAAGAGACACAGGCCTTCAGTTAATCTGTTCTACTGGTCTATAAATGAAAAAAAATATGATTCCAGACACAGTCATTTCTAATGGTTTCATTTATTTTCACTCACACGGTTATCGCAGTTTGTAGACAGTAGAATGGCCCCCAAAGATCCGAGGGACCGTCTGGGGTGTCCTGAAATAACACCTGGGTTAGTGGGGTCAGGTGACCCACACCTTGCACAGGTAACACCGCTGGTGGAAGCGAAGGTTTGAAATCCGAGTTTTCCCTCTCCCAGATGAGCTACTATTCGTGGTTACCGAGCCCCATCCACCCGGGGCAACTGGTTTCAAGGCGCCAGTGGCCCTCCTTTGCCTCTTCTCCTGTCAGTGAGAACAGCTCCGCCACGTGAAGGCCAGGAGTCGGATCTGGTTGTCAGAAGCTGTTTGAAACACGCGCCATGAAGAGCATTTGTTTAGCAGTGAGAACTCGTCCCCACTACCACCCTTCGGCTGTGACCACCTTTGGAGCCTAGAGAATGGTTATATGGGAAAGTTAAAAACAAAGTTTTTGTTGTGATGCAAGCCACTGTATATTTGTAATTTTTTCTACATAAGAATGTTTTCATTCGTTTCTTTGTAAATACTTTTCTTCAGTACAACCTTTTGGCAGCTTTTGTACTTTTTCCATCTTGCATTAAATAAACCCCCTTGCACTAACGTGCTGGTGCGGACTAATATCGGTTTGATTTTCAACTGGTGACTCTCGTCGTGTACACTTCCCCACACCTGATAGCGAGGTGTGACACCCCCAAATACACATGAGATTTTCCGAGAGCAAAAACCATTTCAAACAGTTCACAGATTAGCTGTCTCCACCTTAAAGAATAGCAAAACCAAAGTTCAAAGTTCAAACCGTATTTATTAGAGAAGTACCCTGAGATTCATCACACTCCAATCCGTGTGTACCCCAAATCTACAGACACACCCCAAATCTACCCACTCACCCAAATCTACAGGCACACCCCCAAATCTACCCACACACCATATCTGTCCGGTCAATCAAATTCGAGTGTACGCGCTTATTCGATAATACACACATCCCCAGATCAGTGTATATCCCCATATCAGCCAACACGTCCCCAGATCTGTGCCCATCGCAAAATCCATGTGCAGCTTGAAATCCCAATGCATCCCACAAATCAGTGTGCACCGTCAAATCCACCGACATCCCTAAATCTGTGTGCAAACACAAATCTATCTGCACCCTCAGATCCGTGTGCAGCCCAACCCCGCTGACACCCGCACCTGAAAATTAGATTATCCCAGAGCAATATCAAACAGTTCACAAAATAGCTGGCTCCACCTTACAAAAGTAGCAAGAACAAAGTTCAAAATTCAAAATGTATTTATCTGTAAAGTATCTATGAATGAAACAACGCTGAGATTCATCACACCTCAAATCGACCTGCACCCCCTAATCCCCCACATTCGCTGCCACACCCCTACGTCTGTATACTTCCCCAAACCTGTGCGCACTCCTAAACCCACTAACACCCCACATACACATTAGATTATCCCACAGCAAGAATCATTTCAAACTGTTCAGTGAATAGCTGCCTTCAACTTAAACTAACATCAAGAACAAAGTTCAAAGTGCATTTGTTGTTAAGGTATGAAAGATGAAAAGCGTTCTTTTTCATCACGACCCCAAATCAGTGAGTACCTGCAAATCGGTGTGCACCCGCTTAACTATGCCTATCCCTCAAATCGGTGTACATTCCCAAATCCGTGTTCACCCCAAACCCACTGACACCTTCAAAGTGCACATTGGATAACAGAGCAAGAATCATTTCAAACATTTCCCAAATACCTACCCCACCATAAAAAAGTATCAAGAAGAAAGTTCAAACTTCGAAGTGCATTTGTTGATAAAGTATCTATAAATGTAACAACCTTGCTCACTCTCACGGGACAGGAACGACACGCTGATGGATCAAAGCGTTTGTTTCTGCACTGCGGTTTCTTTGACTGTCTCTCGCGTAAGAGGACCAACAGGGTGACGGGCCGAAGGGTAGTCTATGTGCTGTCTTGTTTGTGACTGACTCTAACATTGGGAAATTATATGCACAATTAAAAGAGTTAAAACCTAACTGAGTTATTGGCAGCCTGACAAGTCATGCTGTGAGAATAAAGTATGAACAACGAAGTGTTTGTTGCATGAGAAGCTGCACAGTGTCCCTTATCAGAGTGTGTGTGTGATAAGGAATATTTTTAACAGCTGCGGACTCTGTACTCAGAAACAGACCCTTCGTACATCGTCCTGCCTGTGAGAGTGAATTACAGACACAACACCAGGTAGACCGTTAGGCCCATTATCCTGCTGTTCATGTCACATCAGAGTCAGGCAAAAAACGTGTGTGTGTGTGTGTGTGTGTGTGTGTGTGTGTGTGTGTGTGAGAGAGAGAGAGAGAGAGGTGAGAAGGAAAGGCCACTCGGCCCATCATCCTGCAGATTCTGTCCCATTACAGTGAATCACAGACACGACAGCGCAGAAACACTCTTTCAGCCCATCTCTCTATTAATTTTATCCCATTGTCCACAGACACTGTAACACTGGCAGAGACGCTTCAGCCCATCAAGATACCCATTCTATCCCATTATCAGTAGAAACTATAGCACAGGGAGAGGCATTTCGGCCCATCCTCCCTCCGCATCTCACACATTCGAGTCAGTCGCGGACACAACGGCATCGAAACAAACTCTCCGGCCCATTTCTCTGTTGTTCCTGTCATGTTTGTGTCAGTTACAGACACAGTACAGCAACGAAACAGACTGTGACTGAACAGGTTGGTAATGCTAATTCTCCGCTAACCCTGACCCTTTGCCCGGTTAGTCACTCCCCTTCGTTCTGCCCATGGCCTAGTTTCCCCAGTGGTTCACGCCCTTTTCCCTCCCGTTCCGCAGCTCTTGGGAGTTCACCGTTTACACACCCCGCAGTGAAACAATGGCTAGCTTGGCTAATCAAAACGATCCTTTCATTTAACTTGCACTGCTGGTCTATAACTCATAGAAATAAGGATTCTAGACACAGTAAATTCCAAACAGTTTTATTTGTTTTCACTCACACCGTTATAGGGGTTTGTAGGCAGCAGAACGACTCCAAAAGACCAGAAGGACATTTTGAAGCGACCTGGGTTAGTGGTGTCAGGTGCTCCACAGGTAATATCACTGGTGGGGTGGGCATTATTACTTTATATTCATCTGGATCTGCGTGCATCCCAGAATCCATATGCACCCCTAAATCCCAATGCACACCACACATCACTGTGCACAGTGAAATCCACTGACACCCCCAAAACAGTGTGCAACCCCTGTTTAAGGACACCCCTAAACCTGTGTGCACAAAATCGGTCTGCACCCCTAAATCAGTGTGCAGCCCCAATACGCTGATACCCCACCTGCACATTAGATTACCCCAGAGCAAGAACAATTTCAAACCGTTTACAAAATACCTGCCTCCACCTTAGAGAAACAGCAAGGACAAAGTTCAGAAATCAAACTGTATTTATCAGTAAAGTAACTTTGAATGAAACAACCTTGAGATTCGTCACACCCCGAATCGACATACAGCCCCTAATCCCCCATATTTGCTGACACACCCCTGAATCTGCGCTTATCCCCAAATCCGATCGCACTCCTCAGCCCAGTAACACCCTTCATACATGGAATATTATCTCAGAGCAATAATCATGTCAAACTGTTCAGTAAATAGCGGCCTCCACCTTAAACTGATAGCGAAGAAAGTTGAAGGTGCATTTATCATTGAAGTATTCAAAAATGAAACAATCTTGGGTTTGTCAAAGTACCAATTCCGCAGACACGCCAAATCCATGTGCACCCACATATCAGTGTGCACCTCCAAATCTATGTGCACTGCCGAATCCGTGCGCACCCCAAGCCCGCTGACACTCTCCACATGCACATTAGATTATCCCAGAGCAAGAATGATTTCAAACACTTCACAAATAGCTGCCCCACCCTAAAAGATAGCAAGAACAAAGTTCAAACTTCGAAGTGTATTCATTATTAAGGTATCTATAAATGAAACGACCTTGAGATTGGTCATACCCTCAGATCCGCCGACACTGTCACATTTGCTTTGTGTGAGAAGCCAGAGTGTGGTATTAGATGGTCTCCTCACTGAATAACGGCCTGTGACCAGTGGAGTGCCGCAGCGATCGGTGCTGGGTCCGTTGTTGTTTACCATCTATATCAACGATCTGGATGATAATATGATACAGTACATCAGCAAGTTTCTGAATGCCACCAGGATTGGGGGTGTAGTGGACAGTGAAGAAGGTTTTCATGTTTTTTCAGCATGATCTGATCCAGCTGGAAAAATGGGCTGAAAAATAGCAGATCGAATTCAGTGCAGACAAGAGAGAGGTGTTGCTCTTCCATAGAACCAAACAGGGTCGGTCTTACAAAGTGAACGGAAGGGCACTGAGGAGTGTAGAAGATCAAACGGATCTGGCAATACAGGTCTATAATTCATTCAAAGTGGCTTCAAAAGGATACATATTGTTCGGAACATTGGCCTTCATAAATCAATGTATCGATTATAGGAGATGGGATGTAACGTGATGAGGCCTTGCTACGCGATCTGTGTTCAGTTATCGTCACCTAGCTACAGGAAAGCTGTAAATAAGGTTGAAAGAGCACAGGGGATATTTACAAAGATGTTGCCAGGTCTGGATTATCTGAGTTAAAAACTGAATAGCTTAAAACTTTATCCTTGCAAAGTGCAAGATTGAGAGTAAATTTGATAGAGGTGTACAGAATTATGGGGGTATAGATAGGCAAGGTTTTTCTGCTGTGGTTGTGTGGGACTACAACCAAAAGTCATGGGCTAATGGTGAAAGGTGAAAAGCTTAAGCGGAACATGGCAGGTAGCCTCTTCACTCAATAGTTGAAATAGTTGCCAGCAGCTGGTCATTGTGAGCTCTATTACAAGGTTTAAGCGAAGTGTGGATAGGTACAAAAATGGTAGGGGTATAGAGGACTATTTAATGGTTTTTAACTATTTTAACTATTTAATGACTATTTAACGTGGTGGCCTGCACGTTGCAAATGGCCTGATTCTTTGCAGTACTTTTCTATGGTTCTAATTCTACTTTTTATCCCTAATTAGGTCATACGTTTCCAAATCATTACAAATGGTTACACATCCTTTCAGCAGTACTAAGCGGGGATTCACCAGTTAGGGGGACAGACTGTGGGTTCTGTTGACGAGAATGAGACTCCGGAAAGGTGTGTTGAATCTCACATGCCAGGGTGAGAAACACCTCGGATCGAGGAAGTAGTGTTCCTCAGTGAGTGGATGAGATGCTGGAGGTCGTAGTTTACAAGTGACAGAAATGTGTGCCCGGGAAACTCTGTATCTAGTGATCATAATTCTATCAGTTTCAAGATAATTGTGAAGATTGACATAACTGGTCCTCGGAATCTGACTGTAGTTTGGAAACACTACAATTTCGATGTCATCAGCAGAGTTCAGGCCGGTGTAGATTGGGTTACAATGCTTTCTAAGGTGAAAACATTCAGCAGTGCAGAGTTTATATGTTCCTGTTGGAATAAAGGCCAAGGCTTCAGGGATCTTGATTTTAGAGACATACTGAGAGTCTGATTAAGACGACGAAAGAGGCATAGACAGCTCATATAAAATGAGTCACTCGTGAGGTATAAGAAAACATGAACTACTTCACAGGGAATTCAGCAGGAATCAAAGAAGGCATGAGTTTTCTCGAGCAGACAAGGTGAAGGAGAATCCAAAGGGTCTCTGGAGATGTACGAAGAGCACGAGGATTGCAAGGGACAAACATGGTGTCCATTGGCAATCAGAACAGTCTTCCCAGAGAGATGGGGAAGATATTTTAAATGTTTTGTATCTGTATGTGCTTCAGAAACAGGAACATGGACAAAGGAAATGGGGCAGAACAGCATTGAGGTCATGGACCATATACGGATTATGGGGAAAGGGATGTTTGCCGACTTGCGACACATTATGGTGGATGAATGCCCAGGTGCAGGTAGGGTGTCCTCCCCGGTTCATGTCGGTGGCTAATGCGGAAATTGCAGGGACCTTGGCAGAGGGATTTAAAATGTCCTCAGCCACGGGTGAGGTGCTGGAGATTAGCTTCCCTTGATCAAGGAAAGTTTGAAGAATAAGCCTAGTAATTAGAGACAGTTGCGTCTGACATCAGCCGTGGGTAACTTATTGGAAGACATTTTAAGGGACAGGATATAGAAGCATTTGAATATCAATAGTATTCTGGTAAACTGGTTTTGCAGATGACACCTAAATTCAGAGCGTGAGTAGGTAGCGAAGTAGGTGATCAAAACTTTCAGCATGAATTAAGCAGCTGGAAAAATTTCTAAAAATGCTAGAAGGAATTTAATGCAGATCAGTGTGAGGTGTTGCACTTTGGGAGGACCAAGCAGAGAAGGACATGCACAGTGAATGGTAGGGAATTGAGGAGTACGGGAGAATAGAGGAATCTGGGAATACAGGTCCATAATTCCTAGGCAGGTCATTGATTGGGTCATAAATTGAGCTTTTGTCACATTGACCAACATAAGAGCAGATGATTCTACACGTGATAAAACCAAATGAAGATCCACATTGGCTCTTAATACGACAAGGGGATCGATCCAGGAACCATTTATGTGAACATCCTGTGAGCCCTCTCCAACGTCAGCCCACCCTTCCGAAGATAAGGGGCACAAAACTGCTCACAATACTCCAAGTGAGGCCTCGCCAGTTGTTTATAAAGTCTCAACATTCCCTCCTCGCGTTTATATTCTCGTCTTCCCGAGGTGAATGCCAACACCGCACTTGCCTTCCTCGCCACCGACTCAACCTGCAAATTAGTCTTCATGTAATCCTGCACAAAGTCTCCCAAGACCCTTTGCGCCTCATTTAAAAAAAAATCTATCACCTAATCAATAGTCTACCTTTTATTTATTCTACCAAAGTACATGACCATACACTTCTTGTCAATATATTCAATCCGCTACATTCTGCCCTTTCTTCTAATCTCCCTAACACCTTCCGTAGCCTCTCTACTTCCTCAGATCTATCTGCGCTTTCACCTATCTTTGTATCATCCGCAAACTTGGCCACAAATCGCTCAATTCCGCCATCCAAGCCATTGACATATAATGTAAAAAGAAGCGGTCCCAACACAGCCCGCTGTGGAACACCACTTGTTACCGGCAGCCAAACAGAAAAGGTTCACTTTATTCCTACGCTTCGTAACCTGCCAAACAGCCAATGATTTCTACATAGATAGATAGATAGATAGATAGATAGATAGATAGATAGATAGATAGATAGATAGATAGATAGATAGATAGATAGATAGATAGATAGATAGATAGATACTTTATTCATCCCCATGGGGAAATTCAACCTTTTTTCCAATGTCCCATACACTTGTTGTAGCAAAAACAATTACATACAATACTTAACTCAGTAAAAATATGATATGCATCTAATCACTCTCTCAAAAAGCATTAATAATAGCTTTTAAAAAGTTCTTAAGTCCTGGCGGTTAAATTGTAAAGCCTAATGGCATTGGGGAGTATTGACCTCTTCATCCTGTCTGAGGAGCATTGCATCGATAGTAACCTGTCGCTGAAACTGCTTCTCTGTCTCTGGATGGTGCTATGTAGAGGATGTTCAGGGTTTTCCATAATTGACCGTAGCCTACTCAGCGCCCTTCGCTCAGCTACCGATGTTAAACTCTCCAGTACTTTGCCCACGACAGAGCCCACCTTCCTTACCAGCTTATTAAGACGTGAGGCGTCCCTCTTCTTAATGCTTCCTCCCCAACACGCCACCACAAAGAAAAGGGTGCTCTCCACAACTGACCTATAGAACATCTTCAGCATCTCACTACAGACATTGAATGACGCCAACCTTCTAAGGAAGTACAGTCGACTCTGTGCCTTCCTGCACAAGGCATCTGTGTTGGCAGTCCAGTCTAGCTTCTCGTCTAACTGTACTCCCACATACTTGTAGGTCTTAACCTGCTCCACACATTCTCCATTAATGATCACATACCAGCAGCTTTTGTGTAATATCATGTGCTCTTAATTTGTTTTGCAGCGTAATGTGTGGAACCTTGTCAAAGGCCTTTTGAGAATCCAAACAGACAAATTCCTCTGTTTCTCTTTCGTCTACCCTGATTGTTATTTCTTCAAAGAATTCCAAAAAATTTCAGGCAAGATTTTCCACTGACAAACCATGCTGACTACGGGCTATTCTATCATGTGCCTCCAGGAACCCCGAAACCACCTACTTAATAATCGACTACAAACCACCGAGTAATACGATGATATTTAACCTGACTCGGAATATTTAAAGGAGATGTGCGATGCAAGTTTCACACTCATAGTGGTGGGTGCCTGGAATGAATGCCTGGGGAGGTGGTCTCTGATGATGGATCCGTCTTTGCTATGATAGCGTTTCGTGCCGATGTACTCGATGTTTGGGAGGGATCCACCCGAAATGTCCCGGGCCAAATCCAATACGTTGTGTCGGTTCATCAACCCTGCCCCTTTCCTTATAAAACTGGCAACACCACCCCTCTACCAACTAACCTGTCAATCCTAAAGACAATATAATCCTGCACAGGAATAAAAACTTAAAATGTGCTGGTTTCCTGAACAGATATAACATTCGAAGAAATAGAAAATCAGAAATGAACTTCTTAAAGTCTTGACCATTATAAATCAGAGTTCCCGCATTTCATTGCAATATTTTAATCCTATTGTGTATGTTCCCAAGTAGACTGGGATACAGATAGCCCACCCAACAAAACTTCATTTAAAGCTTCCCACAAAACACCAGTTACACCAAGATACCTTCCTGCAGCTTTCACAAGAATTGTAATTTCCTCAACAGGATGAGATGTCTGATCAGTACAATTCACCTCATCGGTTGTAAACATCACAAACTTCATTTTATCCAGCAGTGAAGTATCTTTGGTGAGAGAACTGTGATGCCTTACTAAACCAATCCTTTCTGCCTACACAAGGAACACATCCCTCCATTCTCCTCACATTCACGTGGTATCTAATAGCCTCTATCACATCTGCCTCCACCACCACCCGATATTCACTCCAGACACCCACCATTGTGGGAATAAAAAACAAAACGTGAAACGCAAATCTCCTTTAAACATTCTGAGTCAGGTTTTTAACATCATTGTCTTTTCTAATTGTTTTTTCAACAGCAGCTATGCAGAGAAAAGAGAAAACTACACTAAATTACAAAATACTTCAATAGTACAAAAAAGACCAATGAGGGTGTGTTCCCCCTTTCTCCTGAAGTGCATGCCCACTGGCATTGAACATTTCCTCCTCAGAGAAAAAATCCCGGCTGTCCACTCTGTCTGTGTCTCACACATTTCTGTAAACGTCTGTCAGATCTCCCTCAGCCTCTGCCACTCCGGAGAAAATTCCCCGAGATTGTCCGGTCTCACTTTATCCAGGCAGCATCCTGTTAAGCCTCTTCCACTCACCATGCAAAACCTCCGCATTATTCCTGTATTCGAATGCAATTCTCCAGATCTGGTTAAAGTAGACATTTATACAACTGCAACATAACTGCCTGACAATGAAACCACTATCTGGGAGTTATGAACTCGGATTCCAAGATCCCCCTGTAGATCAACACAGTCCAATCTCGCCCCATGAATATAACAGCAAAGAGATAATGCTGAAGATTTATAAGACACGAGTCAGGCCGCACTTGGAGTATTGTCAACAGTGTTAGGCCCCACATCTCAGTCAGGATGTGCTGTCATTGGAGAGAGTCCAGAGGAGGTTCAGAAAAATGATTTCGGGAATGATGGGGTTAAAACATGGGGAGCACTTGGCAGCTTTGACCCTGTGCTCACTGGAATTCAGAAAAATGCGGGCATCTCATTGAAACCTACCGAATGTTGAAAGCACTGGATAAGGTGGATGTGGAGAAGGTATTTCCTGTGGTGGGGCACAGCCACGAAGTCGAGGGGCCACCTTTTCAAACAGAGGTAAGCAGCTTATTTTTTTATTAGCCAAGGTGTATTGGACCTGTGGAATGCTCTGCCACAGACTGCGGTGGAGGCCGAGTGTGTGGGTATATTCAAGGCGGCAGCTGATCGTTTCCTGATCAGTCAGGGTATCGAAGGATATAACGGGAGGTCAGATATCTGGAAATGAGTGCGATCTGGGATCAGCCATGATGGAAAGGTGGCTGAATCAGTGGGCTTAATGGCCTAATTCTGTTCCTATGCCTTATTGACTTATGAACACAAGCCCCCTCAATCATGATGAATCTCCTCTGCACTCTTCCAGCACAAAACATCCTTTGTACATAATGCTAAGTGGAACTGAATGCAACTTTTCAAGAACATTGTCAAGTCAGGCAGCATCTGTTGAGGGGAATAGATTCGATGGTTGCGACAGAACCCCTCCCTTACGGCACTAACACAGGTCCTTCGGCCCATCCTTTCCATGCTGTCCTCCTGTCCATTTAAACTAATCCCTCTGCCTGTCTTTGACAAAGAACAGAAATCTACAGCACATTAAAGGCTCTTCAGCCCACAATATTGTACCGATCATGTAACCTACTCTAGAGACTGCCTAGGATTTCCTGATCGTATATCTCTCTATGTCTCTAAGTTCCATGAACCTATATAAGAGTCTCTTAAAATATCCTATTGTATCCACCTCCACCATCGCTGAAGGCAGTGCATTCCATGCACCCACCACTCTCTGTGTAAGAAACTTACCCCTGACATTCTCTCGGTACCGACTTCCAAGCAGCTTAAAACTACGTCCCCTAGTGTTAGTCACTTCAAGCCTGGGAAAATGCCTCTGGCTATCCACATGGTCAAAGCCTCTCATTATCTTATACACCTCTATCAGTTCACCTCTCATCCTCCGTCGCTCCAAGAAGGAAAGGCCAAGTTCACTCAATCTATTCTCATAAGGCATGCTCTCCAATCCAAGAGCAACATCCTTGTAAATCTACTCTACACTCTCTATAGTATCCACATCCTTCCTGTAGTGAGGCCACCAGAACTGAACACAGGACTCCCAAGTGGGGTCCAACTAAGTCCACAGCCCTGCCGTGTTGGGGTACAATTACGTATGTACAGGTTAGGAGAAATATAGCTTCAACATCACCTCACAGCTCTTGAACACAATCCCACGGTTGATGAAGGCCATCACACCAGACGCCTTCCTAACAACACTGCCAAACTCCACAGCAGCTTTGAGTGTCGTATGGACATGGACCCCAAGATCTCTCTGACCCTCCACACTGCCAAGAGTCTTACCATTAATATTATATTCTGTGTTCAGATTTGACCTGCAGAAATGAACCTCCTCATCTGTGTTGAACTCCATCTGCCACTTCCCAGTTCTGCATCCGAGGCGAGGAAATAGATTGCTGAGCCTCCGGCTAGGATCATTATGTCCTCATTGTCCACGGGAATGGTACCGGAGGATTGGAGGGAGGCGAATGTTGTCCCCTTGTTCAAAAAGGGTAGTAGGGAAAGTCTGGAGAATTATAGACCATTTAGCCTTACTTCTGTGGTGGGAAAGCTGTTGGAAATGATTCACAAAGATAAGATCTGTTGGCATTTAGAAAATCATTGTCTGATCAGTGACAGTCAGCATGGATTTCTGATGGGCAGATAGTGTCTAACAAGCCTGATGGAGGTCTTTTAAGAGGTGACCAGGCATATAGATGAGGGTAGTGCAGTGGATGTCATCTACATGGATTTTAGTAATGCATTTGATAAGGTTACACACGGTAGGCTTATTCATAAAGTCAGAAGGCATGGGAAGCACGGATGTTTGACCAGGTGGATTCATAATTGGCTTGCCTGCAGAAAGCAGAGAGTTGTGGTGGAGGGAGTACATTTGGATTGGAGGGTTGTGACTAGTGGTGTCCCACAAGGATCAGTTCTGGGACCCCTACTTTTCGTGATTTTTATTAACGACCTGGATGTGGGGGTAGAAGGATGGGTTGGCAAGTTTGCAGATGACACAAAGGTTGGTGGTGTTGTGGATAGTGCAGAGGATTGTCAAAGATTGCAGAGAGACATTGATAGGATGCAGGAGTGGGCTGAGAAGTGGCAGATAGAGTTCAACCAGGAGAAGTGTGAGGTGGTACACTTTGGAAGGACAAACTCCAAGGCAGAGTACAAAGTAAATGGCAGGATACTTGGAAGTGTGGAGGAGCAGAGGGATCTGGGGCTACATGTCCACAGATCCCTGAAAGTTGCCTCACAGGTAGACAGAGTAGTTAAGAAAGCTTATGGGGTGTTAGCTTTCATAAGTCGAGGGACAGAGTTTAAGAGCCGCGATGTAATGATGCAGCTCTATAAAACTCTGGTTGGGCCAAACTCTGTCCAGTTCTGGTCACACTGTAAGAAGGATGTGGAAGCATTGGAAAGGGTACGGAGGAGATTTACCAGAATGCTGCCTGGTTTAGAGAGTATGGATTAAGGGAACTATGGCTTTACTCTCTGGAGAGAAGGAGGATGAGAGGAGAAATGATAGAGTTATAGATATTAAGGGGAATAGATAGAGTAGATAGCTAGCGCCTCTTCCCCAGGGCACCACTGCTCAGTGCAAGAGGACATGGCTTTAAGATAAGGGGCGGGAAGTTCAAAGGGTATATTAGAGGAAATTTTATACTCAGAGAGTGGTTGGTGCGTGGAATGCACTGCCCGAGTCTGTGGTGTAAGCAGATACACTAGTGAAGTTTAAGAGACTACTAGACAGGTATATGGAGGAATATAAGCTTAGGGAGGCAGAGTCTAAGGGTCGGCACAACATTGTGGGCCGAAGGGGCTGTACTGTGCTGTATTGTTCTATGTTCTATCTATTTCTCGCTGGAATCTCTCTTTTAATTTATTTTTTTATTGAAGGCACGACACAGTACAGAAAACGTAATGCATTACATTTTCCTCCATTTTCCTTTAACACCTTAGCCCAGAACAACACCACAATGTCATCAGTGGGGCCTTCTGGGAGTTGAAGTCATTGTCCTCGCTCGCTCCCTGTCCAAGCATGTTTCGTCAGCCACCACAGACGTCACCGAAACAGACCCACCGAGGCGCGAAGGGGAATCACACCCGTCCTTGTGGGCGCCGAGGCCGGCGACACCGACAGAAGCGATCGCTGATTTCCGCCATGGCGATGGAGCGGAAGAGGAGGGGCTGATCATGGGCCGATTTCCTCCAGCCTATCGTAGCTCAGACTTAACACCGACCCCTGCTGTCATTGGCTGTAGTGCCTGTCGCTCAAATGGGAACTCAGAGGGTGATTAGTTTATGTGAACGTCAGTCAGCCTTCCTGTCTTTATAAGTTTGGATTTGGCTTTATAACGGGACAGGAAGCAAATTGGGAGAAATGTGAGTTTTTATGTGATGGTGCATCAGTCTCCGAGTTACATTATGAACAATAAAAGGACAAAGGCCTTGGTGAGGAAGCAGGTGATTTACTGGAGTTTATATGGGGATAATACTGGAAGGGATATCAAACTTGGAATTGTTTGGGATATGATTTAGAAAAAGGGGGGGATTTGTGGGGATCACAATATTCCAGTGTTGATTAATGAGGGCAAAATGATTGTTACTGAAACAGGGAAGGTTGTGTCACTGGCTGGGTCATTTGCTGAGATTCATAATCAGGATAATTTAAGTGAAGAAGTTAAACAATGTAGGGATATGTTTTTCAGTGAATACCCTGATGTGCTGGAAGTCAGCTGTAGCAATGATAGTATCACTGATGGAGAGATTTCTTTGTATGAATTTAAGAAGTCTATTAATAATGTAGGTCAGGTGCCCCAGGACAGAGTGAAATTTGAAATTGTAATTGTATATAATTCGCTTTTGTGAAAATCTCAAATGTTTCAATTGTGCATCTACTTTCCTCATGGAAAATGGAAATAGTAGTGCCTATTCTAAAACCTGGCAGATCCCCATTTGATCCTTCTAATTAACGGCCTATATCGTGAATGTCTCATTTATGTTCTCTTATGGAATGTATGGTAATCAAGTGCTTGAGTTGTATTTTGGAAAGAGTGGTGATAAAGTGTTTTATTAGAGTGGGTTTTGGAAGGGTGAAATGACATTAGATTCAGTTTTAGGTTTGGAAGATGATGTTCAGAAAGCACAATTAAATAAAGATGTAATAGCAGTATTTCTTGATCCTGAAAATTGAAATGTTATGGAAGGAAGGACTTTTGATTAAATTAGGGAAATTAGGAGTGAGGGGAGATTGTATAATTTTTCTGAGTTTTTTTTTATCTGGACTGACTGTGCAAGTATGTTATGTTTGTGTTTCTATGAGATAGAGAATGGGATCCCACAGGGCAGTATTTGTAGCCCTTCATTATTTAATATTAGGATTAATGGTATTTTCTCTGAGATGGGAATATGGGATATCCTGGGTAAATCACAATATGTAGCTTTATAGACGAGAGGTATTAATTGCAATTTACAAACAGTGGGCAGATTGATGAGGATTTTAAGCTTTCAGTCGTTAAAACACATTACGTGGTTTACAAACAGCATTAATAGACTTACACTTGATTTTATATTATATGATTAATGTCTTAAGGAAGTGTCAGTGGTAAGTTTTCTCAGTATGTGGATGGATAATAAGCTGACGTGGAAGCACCTATCAGTAAAATAATTGATAAATGTAAAGGAGCTTTAAATCTCCTCAGACATCTATGTGGGTATTCTTGGGTACAACATGAAAATCTTTGTTGACCAATTATATTTGTTTAATTTGATCTGTTCTTGATTATGTCTGTGTGGCTTATGGATCAGCTTCATCTTCAAATTAAAAATGTTTGTATTTGATACAATTACAGGCTTTAGGATTGTGTTCTGGTGCAGTAATGTTGTCTCCTGTTTTGGCTTTACTGATTGCAATGGGACAATGGCCCTCAAAGTAACAGAGGTTCAAGTTGATGTCATCATTCTGGATTAATTTCAGAGGGTAAGGAAATGATCATCCTGTTAAAGGTGTGCTGGCGGACGGTTGGGGACATCACAAGAACAGTGTTTTTTGTATTGGGTGGCTGGGTTCTTATCACGCTGGGAATACGGGTGTATTTGATGATACAATATGTCCCACTGTAGCTTTCTCCGTAACCCCACCTTGTTTTTCCAATGACTTCAGTTGAGTTTAGGTTACATGATCGGATTCGGTTCTGCCTGAGAGTCCGTTGTTTCATCAGTATATTAATGGAAGTTATTATCATACAGTAACCATTTGTACAGATGAATCCAAAGATAAGTTAACTGGGGATGTTGGTGTGGCTGTTTTTCTGCCTGAATTGCAGGTAATGATAAAGAAATGACTTGTAAACATTTATCAGTATAGAAAGCAGAATTCTTTGCCAACAGTTAGGCTTATAGTGGGTGGAGGAAATTGGTCCTTATAATTTGCTCAGAATACATTTCGGTTTTGATGAGTCTTAAACAGGTCATTCTGGCAGTAGGTCAGATTGACTGTTGAAAACTCCTCAGATGGTATTTCATATATCATGTTTGATTTATATGTCTGCACATTATGGGCCCTGCACATCACACTATTGAGGGAAATGACGGGGTTGATTGTTTAGCACAAAAGCTGTTAAATGTTAAGCTGTGGATATAGACCTTCCACTTAGCAAATTAGAAGCTAAAGGGTTGGTAGTGTTAAGAATTAGGGGCTTATGGCAAGACGTAGGATAATGGACATAAAGGTGTCTGTAAAGGACAGACACCTTTACAGAATACATAAACCTGTTGGGTTTATAGAAGAAGGGCTTAAAACAAGAGAAGAAATGATATTGACATGACATAGAAATGCCCACACGATGCTTAATTATGCCTTGTATTTAATTGGAAAATATCATTCTGTGTCGTGTACATTTTGTCATTATGAAACTGTCGAAATACATACTATTTCAATGTGAAGCGTATAAGGCTGAAGAAAAATCAAATGCAGTCTTCAGTACAATCTTTGCAAGGGTAGATAGTTTTCAGATAAAAACTTTATTAAATTATGGGACTGACTTTAAATTAATTCACAGTTCGAGCTGGAAAAGGTATGTAATAATTGTGTTAAACCTAAGGAAATGGCATATAAAGTAGCAAAGTTGAGTGGGATGTTGGATTATTGGGATGCTCTTAAACTCCAACAAAAGGCAACGAAAAAAGCCATAAGAATGGTCAAGACGAAATATGAGGGCAAACTGGCCAATAATCTAAATCAGGATACTAAAAGTTTAGTTTTCAGTTACATGAAGAGTGAAACGGAGATGAGAGTTGATACTGGGCCACTAGAAAATTATGCTGGTGAAGTAGTAACGGGGGACAAAGAAATGGCAGATGAACTTAATGAACAATCTTCACTGTCTTTTCCGGTCAGCACCGCCCCCACTTGTCCCATTTAACCTGTCTCATTACGGGTGGACTTTAGGACCCGGGGGAGCTCAGGACCTGCGGCCCGCAACTGCTGCTGAATCCCCGGTGTTTCTGTTCGGTTGACGGATGCGGTGAATGAGTTAAAATTAATCGATCGACTATTCTCATGTCCTGTTTATTTCACTCCATAGAACCATGGAACACTACAGCACAGAAAACAGGCCATTTGGCGCTTCTAGTCTGTGCGGAAACTTTATTCTGCTCGTCCCATTAACCTGCACCCAGTCCGTATCTCCCATCCAGGTATCTATCCAATTTATTCTTAAAACTTAAGAGTGAACCTGCATTTACCACGTCAGATGGGAGCTCGTTCCACACTCCCACCACTCTCTGAGTGAAGAAGATCCTCCTAATGTTCCCCCTAAAGCTTTCCCCTTTCACCGTAAAACCATGTCCTCTCATATTTCTCTTTCCTAATCTAAATGGAAAGAACTTACTCGTATTTACTGTCTATACCCCAAATAATTTTGTAAACCTCTATCAAATCTCCCCTCATTCTTCTACGCTTCAAGGAATAAAGTCCTAACCTGTTCAATCTTTCCCGGTAACTCAACTCCTGAAGACCTGGCAACATCCTAGTAAATTTCTGAACTCTTTCAATCTCTCCAGCCTCTCCATGGATACCTCATGTCTGAACTTTCTGAACTAACCTCCCATGTGGGACCTTGTCAAAGGCCTTACTACAGTTCATGTAGACAACATCCACAGCCTTTCCTTCACCTACTTAGTTGGTAACCTCCTCGAAAAACTCTTCGAGATTCATTAAACACGATCTACCAGGCACAAAGCCATACTGGCTATCCTTAATCGGCCCTTGGCTGTCCAAATACTTGTAAATCCGATCTCTCAGAACATCTTCCAATAATTTACTTACTACTGATGTCAGGCTCACTGGCCTTTAGTTACCTGGTTTTCTATTGGATCCTTTTTTAAACAACGGAATAACATGAGCTAGCCTCCAATCCTCCGGCACTGCACCCGTGGCTGAGGACATTTTAAATATTTCTGTCAGGGCCCCTGCAATTTCTACTCTAGTCTTTCTCAAGGTCCGAGGAAATATCAAGTCAGGGCCGGGGGATTTATCTACCTTTATGCGCTTTAAGGCAGCAAGCACCTCCTCCTCTTTAATCTACAAATGCTCCATGATACTACTGCTTGTTTCCCTTCCTTCCATATACACTATGCCAGTTTCCTGAGTAAATACCGATGCAAAAAAACTGTTTAACATCTCCCCCATCTCGTAAGGCTCAACACATTGACGACCACTCTGATCTTCTAGGGGACCAACTTTGCCCCTTACTATCCTTTTACGCTTAATATACTTGTCGAAACCCCTCAGGTTTACCTTCACATTACCTGCCAAAGCCACCTCATGTCTTTTTGCCTTCCTGATTTCCTTCTTTAGTATTTTCTTACGTTTTCTATACTCTTCAAGTAACTAATTTGTTCTTTGTTGCCTCTACCTGCAATACACCTCTCTCTTTTTCTTAACCAGATCTCCAATATCCCTTGAAAACCAAGGTTCCCTATGCCTGTTAACTTTGTCTTTAATCCTGGCAGGAAAATGCAAACTCTGCACTCTCAAAATTTCACATTTGGAGGCATTCCACTTACTGAACACATCCTCGTCAGGAAAAAAAAAACTTATCCCAATCCACTCTTCCTAGATCCTTTTTCATTTCCACAAAATTGGCCCTTCTCCAATTTAGAACCTCAACTCAAGGACCAGACCCATCCTTATCCATAATTAACTTGAAACTAATGACATTATGGTCACTGGACCAAAATGTCCGCCTACACATACTTCTGTCACCTGACTTGTCTGGTTTGCTAATAGGAGATCAAGTATTGCATCCTCTCTCGTAGGTACCTCTATATATTGATTTAGAAAACTTTCCTGAAAACATTTCACAAACTCCAAGCCAACTAGCCCTATTACAGTTTGGGAGTCCCAGTCAATATGTGGAAAGTTAAAATCCCCTACTATTACAACTTCCTGTTTCTTACATCGGTCTACTATCTTTATACAGATTTGCTCCTCCAATTCTCTCTGACTATTGGGCGGTCTATAATACACCCCTATTAGTGTGGTCACACCTTTCCCGTTCCTCAGCTCCAGCCATATGACCTCTGTAGACAAGCCCTCCGGGCTGTCCTGTCTACGCACAGCTGTGATATTTTCCCTGACTAGTAATGCCACTCCTCTCCCTTTCATCCCTCCCCCTCTATCACGTCTGAAACAACGAATATTTCTATCATGTATAAACCTTAGGTGGGAGGTTATCTTTTTGTATTAATGTATTAAAATTAAATTATAAATTCTACCAATGTAACCTCTTACTAAAGGATTCTTATTCAAAACAGTATCCAACAAATCAGATTAATATATGTAAACTTAGATAATTATTTTTGTAAAAAATGTCTAACCTGAAGATATTGCAGAAAGTGTGTATGAGAGAGAATATTTGCTAATTAACTCTTCAAAAGTCATCAATCGACCATCACAAAATAAATGAAAATAAAAATAAATAAATCTTCAAAAAGAAAAAACAGATCTCCTTAATCACTAAAAAGTAAACAAGATTGGGAGAGAGAACTTAATATGACCTTTGTTAATGAAGATTGTCAATTCTTCTTTGATATGTGCCAATCAGTGTTTAATTCAATTTAAAATTGTTCACTGTTACTATTTAACAAAGAAGAGACTATCCAAAATATTTCCTAACATAGACAATTATTGCGATAGGTGTAAAACTGAAGTAGCCACTTTTTCACATATGTTCTGGTCATGTTCTTCATCGAAATCTTTTTGGAAATCCTTATTTTCTACAATTTCTAAAGCTCTGAAAATTAATTTACAACCTAATGTACAAACCTTTGATTTCTGTCTATACATGCAGTCCTCGCATGACCTTTATCCTCCTCCACCTCACTATCTGCTCTAACACTCTGGTTCCCCTCCCTCTGCAAATCTTTTTAACCCCCTCTCCCCCCCCCCCCCCGCAGCACTAGCAAATCTACCCGCAGGAATGTTAGTCCCCCTCCAGTTCAGGGGCAAACCGTCCCGTCGGATCAGGCCCCACCTTCCCGGGAACAAAGCCCAATAGTCCAGAAACATGAAGCCCTCCCTCCTGCACCATCTCCTTAGCCACGTATTTAGCTGCACTCTCCGCACATTTATATTTACAGGGACTTTACTCCTGACGCCGGTCCCGGGACCCGACCCGTTTACAGACCCGGAGCGGAACCGGAGCAGATTCTCAGCCACTGGTTTACATCCCAGGTCGCGAAGAGAGGATAAAGTTTCCCCGTGAATTTATTCCCAGTGAAGGTGTGGAGACGGGACTTGGTCTCCGCGTTGTAAAATGAAACTGTCCCGGACTCGTAACTGAGATCAACTCCCACCCTCCCGGGGATGGGACCGGCAGGGAGACGGGACTCGGGGGAGGTGAGACCACGGGACACGTCATAATCCCGATATAACACGTCACCAAACCGCCTGATTACCCAGAATCCGGTCTCCGGACTCAGTCTGACCCATCCCTTCCTATCCACAGACTCTGCGGCGACTCCCAGCCACCAGACCCGATTCCCCGTCACCTCCACCTCCCAGTAATGTCTCCCCGATGTGAATCCCTCCGATCCCAGCACACATTCCCAGTTTGTGAATCTCTTCCCGGTGTCAGGGAGATTCCTCCGGGTCGGGGTCCATCTCACACTCTTCCGATCCTCAGACACCTCGAGACACGGACCCGCCGTTTCCACATCCAGGGTGACAGAGACTGGGGGGAGAAGCAGAGAATTAGAGAGTCCCCGGGGATCGGGGGGAGACTCGGGCAGCGCGGCCCCGGGGATCGGGGGGAGACTCGGGCAGCGCGGCCCTGGGGATCGGGGGGAGACTCGGGCAGCGCGGCCCTGGGGATCGGGGGGAGACTCGGACAGCGGGGCCCCGGGGATCGGGGGGGAGACTCGGACAGCGGGGCCCCGGGGATCGGGGGGGAGACTCGGACAGCGGGGCCCCGGGGATCGGGGGGAGACTCGGGCAGCGCGGCCCCGGGGATCGGGGGGAGAGTCGGGCAGCGCGGCCCCGGGGATCGGGGGGAGACTCGGACAGCGCGGCCCCGGGGATCGGGGAGGATTTCCGCTGGACGGAGAGCAGAGAGACCCCTGGCCCTTGACTCCTCAGACAGGGGAAACATCCTCCCTCACTCCTGCCTGTTGACCCCTGAAAGAATTTTGTGTTTCCATGAGATCTCCTCTCATTCTTCGAAACTGGGAACAGAGAACATAGAGCAGTACAGCACAGGAACAGGCCCTTCATTCAATGTTCACATTCATTTGTGAGTGTGAAGTGGGGCAGTGTGATGGTTTGAGACAGTAAAGGAGGTGATAATGGGAACCAGTAGGGGACAGATGAATGGCAGATTGGACCAGTAGGGGGAGGTGTGGAAAGCCTGTGGGTGAACTGTGTGTGTAGACGTAATGAGAAGCTAGAGGGGGCAAAGATGGCAGATGAGGATGACTTTGTCCCCTTTCCCACGACCCCATCCCCCGCAGCCCCTCATTAGGACAGGGGATGAATTTGCAGGAACCCTTAAGCAACACAGGTCCTGATGAAGTGTTTCAGTCTGAACCGTGGACTGTTTACTCTTTTCCATAGAAACTTCCCGGCCTGCTGTTCCCCCAACAATTTGTGTGTGTTACTCTGCTTTAAATATACTCAATTATTTGGCCTCCACAGCTGCCTGTGGCAGATTCACTATCCTGTGGATAAAGGAATTCCTCCTCATCTCTGTCCTAAATGGACATCCCTATAGTCGGAGGCTGTGCTTACCGTTCTCGACCCACCCACATCCTCCCAACATCAACTCTCTCCCGACAGGTGTCAGAGAGATCTGGCGAGACCATTCATCAGGACCTGTTTAGCTTGGATTACCAGCATCTGCAGAGTTTCTCATGTTTGATTTTTAAAGCAGAAGTTAATAAGTAAACTTCTTGATTGGTCAGTGTCTCCAATGTTATGGGGAGGAGGCGGGAGAATAGGGTTGATGGAGATAATAAATCAGACATTCCTCTAAACTCCCATGAGTACAGGCCCAGAACCATCAGACAGTCCTCATATGTTAATTCTTTCATTCCCGGAATCATTCTTGTGAATCTTCTGGACCCTCTCCAATGCCAGTACGTCTTCCAATAGAAGGGACCCAAAAACTGCTCACGATACTCCAAGTGTGGTCTGACCAATGCCTTATAAAACCTCAGATTTACATCTTTGTTCTTGTATTCTAATCCTCTCGAAGTGAAAGCAAACATTGAGTTTGCCAATCTTACCACCGACACAAACTGCAAGTTAACCTTCAGGGAATCCTGCACAAGGACACCCATGTCCCTTTGCACCTCTGATTTTTGAATTTCGCCCTGTTTACAGAATTGTCTCTGCTTTTATTCCTTCGACCAAAGTCGTACCTGCCTAAGTTTGTACCTGCCAAACTCTACCTGTGCTACAAGATCCTCATTCTGTATACTGGTGCATTCAAATAAGACCATAAGACAAAGCAGCAGAAGCCGGCTATTCGGCCCTTCAAATCCGCTCCGACATTTTATCATCAGCTGATCCATTCTCCCATTCAGTCCCACTCCCCCACTGTCTCACCATGACCTTTGATGCCCTGGCTACTCACATACCTATCAATCTCTGCCTTAAATACACCCAATGACCTGGCCTCCACTGCCGCAAGAAATTCACAGATTCACCACCCTCAGGCTAAAAAAATTTCTTCACATCTCCGTTCTGAATGGGCGCCCTTCAATCCTTAATTCATGTCCTCTCGTACTAGACTCCCCCACCATGGGAAACAACTTTGCCACAACCACTCTGTCCATGCATTTTAACATTCAAAATGTTTCTGTGAGGTTCCCCCTCATTCTTCTAAACTCCAAGGAGTACAGTCCAAGAGCGGTCAAATGTTTTTCATATGTTAACCCTCTCATTCCCGGAATCATTCTAGTAAATCTTCTCTGAACCCTCTCCAATGTCAGAACATCCTTTCTTAAATAAGGAGCCCAAAACTGCACACAGTATTCCAAGTGAGGTCTTACGAGTGCCTTATAGAGCCTCAACATCACATCCTGCTCCTGTACTCTATTCCTCTAGAAATGAATGCCAACATTGCATTCGCCTTCTTCACCACCGACTCAACCTGGAGGTTAACCTTAAGGGTATCCTGCATGAGCAGTCCCAAGTCCCATTGCATCTGTTCCGAATGTGCAACAACTCTCACGGTCCGAAGGGTACAAATTCGTCCCCTCCTTCTTGAGAATCGCAAGATGGCTTTTAATTCGGGTCTGGGACCCAGGAAATGAGAGAGAATCCTCAGGTTTTTGCAATGTGTCCTGGCCCCTCAGCAAGACAAAGCCACGAATAACGGCCATTGTCTCTTGGAGACGGAATTGTGTATTGAGTACTGTACTATTCATTGAAGACCTCAGGGAATGACCGGAGTGGGCTGATTGAGGGATTGCATCATCCCAACCTGACTGACATCTGAGTAAGGATAAAAGCGGGTCTGGGAAACAACCCCTTGAGACGCTCCAGGAGAAATGTTAGAAATCCCGTGACAGCGTTTAATAGCGACGGCCGGTGGAGGGCTCGCGTGTGTCCTTTCCCGTTGCCTGGGATTGGGACCTTACCACGGAAGAACGGCTTCGCTAAAGAAGAGGCCACCAACGAAATTTCGAAGGATCGGCATCATAAAAAGGAAAAGCTGGCAAGTTTCTAAAAACTCTCTCTTGACTCCAACCAAATGCTGAAGCCTGCATGAACTGAGTGACTTTTATATTTCCATCGGACAATACATTATCCCCTAGACAACGATAGTTATTTCTTATTGATTATTATTATACCCGCACTTTTAGATTTAGTATTGACGATGTATATTATCTGTATGTTTGCATTGATATTATTTTTGTGTATTTTTACCAATAAATACTGTTAAAAATAGTACCATCAGACTTCAACCGACCTCTCTATCTTTGCTGGTAAGTGACCCAGTTACAGTGTTCGTAACACATCTCAGAATTTGGAATTCTCTCTCCATTTAGATAATAGTCAGCCCGTTTATTTCTTCTACCAACGTGCATGACCATACACTTTTCAACATTGTATTTCATTTGCCACTTCTTTGACCATTCTCCTAATCTATCCAAGTCTCTCTGCAGACTCTCTGTTTCCTCAGCACTACCGTCCCCTCCACCTATCTTCGTATCATCAACAAACTTAGCCACAAAGCCATCTATTCCATAATCCAAATCGTTGATATACAACGTAAAAAGAAACGGCCCCAACAAGGACCCCTGTGGAACACCACTGGTAACCGGCAGACAACCAGAATGGGATCCTTTATTCCCACTCTCTGTTTCCTGCCAATCCGCCAACGATCTATCCACATATGTAAATTTCCCATAATTCCATGGGCTCTTATCTTGTTTGTCAGGCAGGATTTTCCTTTAAGGAAACCATGCTGAGTTTGGCCTATCTTGTCATATGACTCCGTAACCTCATCCTTGACAATTGACTCCAGAAACCTCCCAACCATTTCTTAAGCTAACAGGTCTATAATTTACATTTTGCTTCCTTGCCTCTTTCTTAAATACCAGAGTGGCATTTACAATCTTCCACTCCTCCGGAACCATGCCAGAATCTATTGACTTTTGAAAGATCATTGCTAATGCCTCCGCGATCTCCACAGCTACTTCCTTCAAAACACAAGGGTGCATTCCATCTGGTCCTGGAGATTTATCTACCCTTAGACTATTCAGCTTCCTCAGTACTTTCTCTGTCGTAATTGTGACTGCGCACACTTCTCTTCCCTGACACCCTTGAGTGTCCAGTATACTGCTGATATCTTCCTCAGTGAGGACTGATGCAAGTACTCGTTCAGTTCCTCAGCCATCTCCTTATCTCCCATTACAATTTCTCCAGCATCATTTTCTATCGGTGCTTTCTCCACTCTCACCTGTTTTGTTACTCTTTTAATACTTGAAAAAGCTTTAAGTATCTTCTTTGATATTATTTGCCAGCTTCCTTTTATAGATCATCTTTTCCCTCTTAATGGCCATCGTTGTTTCCTTTTGTAAGCTTTTAAAACCTTCCCAATCCTCTGTCTTCACACTAATTTTTGTTTCCTTGAATGCCCTCTCCTTTGCTTTTACTTTGGCTTTCACTTCTCTTGTCAGCCACGGTCGCATCCTTTTTCCATTTGAAAATTTCTTCTTTTTTGGAATATATCTGTGTTGCACCTTCCTCACTTCTCGCATAAACTCCAGCCACTGCTGCTCTGCCGTCCTCCCGCTAGTGTCCCTTTCCAGTCAAATTTGGCCAGTTCCTCTCTCGTGCCACTGTAATTTCCTTTACTCCACTGAAATACCGACACATCGGATCTCGGCTTCTCTTTCTCAAATTTCACAGTGAACTCAATCATGTTACAATCACTGTCTCCTAACGGTTCCTTCACCTCAATCTCTCTAATCACCTCTGGGTCATTACACAATATCCAATCCAGTACCTCTGATCCCCTAGTGGGCTCAACAACAAGCTGTTCTGAAAAGACATCTCGTAGACACTCTACAAATTCTCTGTCTTGAGATCCAGTGTCGACCTAATTTTCCCAATCCACTCGCATGTTAAAATCCCCCACAATTATCATAACACTGCCCTTCTGCCAAGCCTTTTCTATTTCCTGTTGTAATTTGTAGTCCACCTCACTGCAGCTGTTAGGAGGCCTGTAGATAACTGCCATCAGGGTCCTTTTACCCCTGCTATTTCTTAGCTCAACCCAGAAAGATTCTGCACCTTCCGATCCTATGTCACCTCTTTCTAATGATTTAATATCATTTCTTGCCAATAAAACCACGCCACCCCCTCTGCCTACCTGCCTATCCTTCCGATACACCGTGTATCCTTGGACGTTCAGCTCTCAGAGACATGCATCCTTTAGCCACGTCTCAGTGATGGCCACAAAATTATACCTGCCAATCTGTAGCTGTACGACAAGATCATCCACTTTATTCCTTATGCTGTGTGTATTTAAGTATAACACCTTAAGTCCAGTATTTGGTACTCTTTGTTTTGATTGCACTGCAACTCATCCCAATGGCTGCAAATTTGCCCCATCACCTGCCTGTCCTTCCTGACATCTTTCCTACTCACTATCTTAGATTTATTTCTGTTTTCCCCCTCTTCCACTTTACCATTCCGGTTTACCACCCCCCTGCCAAATCAGTTTAAACCCTCCCTAACAGCTCTATTAAACATTCCCGCTATGGTTCAGGTGTAACCCGTCCTTTTTGAACAGGTAATACTTCCCCCAGAAGAGATCCCAATGATCCAAGAATCTGAAGCCCTGCCCCCTGCACCAGTCTCTCAGCCACGCATCCATCTGCCTGATCCTACTATTCTTGCCCTCGCTAGCAATTGGCACAGGTAGCAATCCTGAGATTACTACCCTGGAGGTCCTGCTTCTCAGCTTCATTCCTAACTCCTGGAAATCTCTCTTCAGGACCTCCTCCCTTTTCCTCTCTATGTCATTGGTACCAACATGTACCAAGACAGCTGGCTACTCGCCCTCTCCCTTCAGGATATTCTGGACCCGATCCGAGACATCCCATACCCTGGCACCTGGGAGGCAGCACACCATGCGGGTATCTCTACCAGGCTCACAGAATCTCCTGTCTGTTCCCCTGACTATGGAATCCCCTCTGACTACTGCATTCCTCTTCTCCCTCCTTCCCTCCTGCACAACAGCGCCAGGCTCAGTGCCAGAGACCCGGTCACCGTGGCCGTCCCCTGTCAGGTCATCCCCCTCAACAGCATCCGAAACGATATACGTTGCTGAGGGGGGCAGCCACAGGGGTGCTCTCCACTATCCGGGCATTTCCCTTCCCTCTCCTGACAGTCACCCAGTTTTCTGACCCCTGTAGCCTAGGATGACTACCTCCCTGTAGCTCCTGTCTATCACCTCTTCATTTTCTCTAATAAGCAGTAGGTCATCAAGCTGCAGCTCCAGATCCCTAACACGGTCTCCGAGGAGCTGAATCTCGGTTCACCTGGTGCAGATGTGGCTATCAGGGAGGCTGGAGGTCTCCCAGGATTCCCACATCTGACACCCTGAACAAAGCACTAACCCTGCAGACATGCTACCTAATTCTACAGGAATGAAACAAAGAAAGATAGGTCTACTCACCCACTTACTTCGCCAAGCACACAAACTTTCTAAACCGTTTGCTAATGTGCCCTGCTGTTCCCCCGTCCGTCGGGCTGATTTGCCAAGGGGAGAAAAAGAGTCGGTTCCTCGCTCTCGCCTCTTCCCGTTACCGCCTAAGCCCGTTGAGCCAAAGCCCTACACTCTGCTGCCACCCACTCCGCTGCCCGCTGTATAGGGTGGTCATCTTTTTTAACTCTCCGCGCTGTCCTGCGCAGTCTCGACGTTTTTGTATGCGAAGTTTTTTACAGAACTGCCTTCCTTCAGAATTTAGCTCCCACGCCGCCCTTCTTGTCCCAATCTAAAAAAACACCTTCAGTCCTGTATTCATCAGCCTATTCCACACTGTCCACATGAAATTCAGCAAGGCCTTTGATGTCGATGATAGACCACACTTGGAGCATTGTCTGCATTTCCGGTTCCCGAATATGGGGAGGATGTCATTACACTGGACAGGAGGCTTCAGGAGGATGTTACCAGGACTGGGGGCTTGGGTTAAAAGCAGAGAGTGGATAAGATTGGGCTATTCAGCTGTAGTGTACGATGTTCAGGTATGACCCCTTATCAAAGTAAATAATTCATAAGGAGCTTAAATAATGTTTCTTTTTCCAAGAAATGGGAGTACAGAACCAGAGGCCTCAGATTGAAAGTGAGACGGGAAATTTTTCTGAGTGGTCTACCGGGTAACATTCTCAGAGAGGGGGAGGTTGGTAAATGGAATTTGCCCTCAGACGCTGTAGAAACAGGTAAAAATAAAATATTTTAAAATAAATTTGGGCAGGTACACAGATGGGAAATGGTTAGAGGGATGGGAGGGGGCAAACACACACAAATGGGCCATGCTCAAGAAGACATCTTAGTATTGCAGATTGATGAAGTGGGCCGTGAGTTCAACATCCGTCAAACCCTCCCAGATCATCCTCCTGAGGAATCTCATCCCGGAGTCTGTCTGTGAAGTGTTGATGTGACGTCACGTCAGAGGGCAGCTCAGTGCCACAGAACAGACAGACTGGGTAAGGACGGCAGATTTCAATCCTAAATGGGAATTTGTTCTGTTTCTGTGGCCGTGTGTCACACGTGATTGAGTTGTTTAAATGAATAAATGACTGTCTCTGAAGAGACTGGTTTCCAGGTTACTGAGGGAAATAACAACGTACATTGCTGAGGCTCTGACTACAATCTGCCAGTCCTTCCTGTGTATGTGTGTGAGGGAGCTTTGCCAGGCCGGTTATGCTGTGTGTGCTTCTCCCGAGATGAAATCTTGACCCATGTCAATGCTTGTTGGTGTGTCCGAGCTCATTCTCACAATGCTTCAATGTAGTGGTCTGATCACCATAAGACATAGGAGCAGAATTAGACCATTTGCCTATCGAGTCTGCTCCGCCATTCAATCATGTCTGATCGTTTTTTTTCCCTCCTCAGCCCCACGACCTGGCCTTCCCATAACCATTGATGCTGTGTCCAATCTAGAACCTATCAATCTCTGCCTTAAATACACCCAACAAGTTCCACAAATTCACCAGCTGCTGGCACAAATTTCTCTGCATCTGTTTTAAATAGACGCCCCTCAATCTTGAGGCTGTGCCCTCTTGTGCTAAACTCCACCGCCATGGGAAACATCCTTTCCACATCTACTCTGTCTAGGACTTTCAATATTCGAAAGGTTTCAATGAGATCCCCCCTCATCTTTCTAATTTCCAGCGAGTACAGACACAGAGCTATCAAAAGTTCCTTGTATGATAACCCTTTCATTCCTGGAATCATCCTTATGAAATGAACCTACTGCAATGCCAGCACATCTTTTCTTAGATGAGGAGCCCAAAACTGTTCACAATACTCAAGGTGAGGCTTCACCAGTGCCTTATAAAGCCTCAGCATCACATCCCTGCTCTTGGATTGAATGCTATCTAAACCCCTTGAATTGAATGCTAACATTGGATTTGCCTTCCTCACCACTGTCTCTACCTGCAAGTTAACCTTTAGGGTGTTCTGCAGAATGACTGCTAAGTCCATTTTCAACTCAGCTTTTTGGGTTTTCTCCCCATTTGAAAAAAAAATCTGCACATTATTTCTACGACCACAGTGCATGGCCATGCATTTTCCAACATTGTATATCACTTGCCACTTTCCTTCCCATTCTCCTCATTCAAGTCCTTGTCCAGTCTAACTGTTTCCTCAACACTACCCGCCCCTCCACCAATCTTTGTATTATCTGCAAACTTGGAAACAAAGCCATCTGTTCTAGGACAAGAGGGTATTAATTCAGGATTGAAGGACGTCCTTTTAGAACTGAGATGTGGAGAAATTACGTTAGTCAGTGTGTGGAAAATCTGTGGAATTTGTTGCCACAAGTGGCTGTTAAGGCCAAGGCATATTTAAGGCAGAGATAGATAGGTTCTTGATTAGCCAGGGCATCAAAGGGTATAGGGTGAAATCAGTGGAGCGTGGATGACCGGAAGAATTGGATCTGCTCATGACTGAATGGAGGCACGAGTCACTTGCAGCCAACCAGAAAAGGATCCCTTTACTCTCATTCGCTGTTTCCCCACCAATCAGCCAATGTTCTAACCATGCCTGTAACTTTTCTGTAATACCATGGCCTCTTAACCTGGTTACCACCTTCATGTGTGGCACCTTGTCAAAGGCCTTCTGAGATTCCAAATATACAACATCCACTGCATCCCCTTTATCTATCCTGCTTGTAGTCTCCTCAAAGAATCCCAGCAGGTTTGTCAGGCAGGATCTTCCCTTAACGAAGCCATGCTGACTTGTCCTATCTTGTCCAGGGTCACCAAGTATTCCATAGCCTCATACTCCAATTTCTTCCCAACCACAGAGGTGAGGCTAACTGGTCAATAATTTCCTTTCTGCTGCCTTCCTCCTTACTTAAAGAGTTAAGTGACATTTGCCATTTTCCAGTCATCTGGCACCATGCCAGGGTCCAGTGATTTTTGAAAGATCATTTGAAATGCCTCCACAAGTCTACTGCAACCTCTTTCCGAACACTAGGGTGCAGTTCATCTGGTCCGGGTGACTTATGTACCTTTAGGTTTTTCAGCTTTTTGAGCACCTTCTCCCTTGTAACAGTAACTGCACTCACTTCCCTCACACTCTTCAACACCGGGCACAGTGCTAGTGTCTTCCATTGTGAAGACTGGTGCAAAATATTTGGTTCATCTGCCATCTCTTTATCCCGCGTTATTATACATCCGGCCTCATTTTCTACCGGTCCTATATCCACTCTTATGTCTGTTTTCTTTTACAATACTTGAAAAACAATTTGAAATTGTTTGCTAACTTATTTTACAAAGACAGGTGTGTAAAAAGGGCCTGAAGGATCATTGGAGACCAGAGTCACCCCAACCACAAACTGTACCAGTTGCTACCATCCGGGATACGGTACCACAGATTAAAAGCCAGGAGCAACAGGCTCCGGGACAGCTTCTTCAACCAGGCCATCAGACTGATTAACTCATGCTAACACAACTGTATTTCTATGTTATATTGACCAGCATGTTATACATATAATTCATCATAAATTACTATAAATTGCACATTGCACATATAGATGGAGACGTAACGTAAAGATTTTTAATCCTCATGTATATGAAGGATGTAAGTAATAAAGTCAATTCAATTTAAATCAATTTCTTCGTTATTTTTCCCCTCCCAATCATCCTTTTAGTTCCTCTCTGTAGATATTTAAATGCTTCCCAATCCTCTGTCTTCCTACTAATTTTTGCTTAGTTGTATGCCCTCTCTTTTGTCTTTACATTAACTTGTTTTCCCTTGTCAGCCACGGTTGTATTATTTTGCCATCTGAGTATTTTTTTTTAATTTTTGAAATACATCTATCCTTCAGCTTCCTCATTTTCCCAGAACTGACACCATTTCTGCTCTGCTCTCATCCCTGCCAGCATCTCCTTCCAATTTGCTTTGGCCAACTCCTCTCTCAGACCACTGTAATTTCTTTTACTTCTCTGAAATACTACAACGTCAGACTGTACTGTCTCCTTATCAAATTTCAAGTTGAACTCAGTCATGTTGTGAGCACTGCCTCCTAAGGTTTCTTTTAACTACTCACCTCTGGTTCAATACATAACACCCAATCCAGTAGAGCTGTTCCGCGAGTAGGCTCAACGACAAACTGCTCTAGAAAGCCATCACATTGCATTCAACAAACTCATTCTCTTGAGATCTTTTACCAACCTGATTTCCCCAATTGACCTGCATGTTGAAATCTCCCATAGTTATCATAACATTGTCCTTTTCATCAGCCTTTTCTATTTCCGGTTGTAATCTGTGGGCCTCAACCCACTGACTGTTGGGAGGCCTGTATATGACTGGTGTCAGTGGCATTTTTACTTTTGCAGTTCCTTACCTCAACCCACAAGATTCAACATCTTCAATCTTATGTCATATCTTGCTACTGATTTACCAGCAGAGCCACACCACCCAATCAGCCTTCCTTCCTTCCTTCCTCCGATACATTGTGTAATCTTGAACATTCAGATCCCAACAACAACCATCCTTCAGTCAAAATTCAGTGATGGCCAGAACATCATACCTAACAATCGGTAATAGTGCAACAAGATCATCCACCTTATTTCTCATACTCCATGCATTGAGATATAACACTTTGTGTACTGTATCTGCTACCCTTTTTAACTCTGCATCCCTAATGCACTGATACTCACCCTTCTGGCTGCAATTTTGTCCTCTCATCTGTCCACCCTATCTGACAGTCTGACTATCTTTGCATTTTACGATCAGTCCTATCCCTTCACTCCAGTTCCACCCCCCCCCCCCACCAAATTAGTTCAGACCCTCCCCAACTGCTCTATCAAACCTCTCTGTGAGAATATTGTTCTCCCTCGGGTCGAGGTGCGACCCATCCCTTTTGAGCAGGTCATTCCTCCACCAGATGAGATCCCAATGATCCAAGAACCTGAATCCCTGTCCCCAGCACCATCTTCTCAGCCATGTTTATCTGTCAAATTATCCTGTTTCTACCCTCACCAGCACGTGGCACAGGCAGCAATCCAGAAATTACAACCCTGGGGGTGCTGCTTCTGAGCTTTCGACCAAGCTCTCCAAATTCTATTATCAGGACATCTTTCCTTTTACTTCCAATGTCATTGTCACAAATTTACCAAGATATCTGGCTCTTTTCCCTCCCTCTCTAAAATGCTGCGGACACGATTCGAGGCATCCCTGACCCTGGCAGCGAGGAGGCAACATACCATTCGGGTGTCCCGTTCACATCAATAGATTCTCCTGTCTGATCCCCTGACGATTCAGTCCCCGATCACGACCACTCCCCTCTTCTGCCTCTAACAACAGTGAGAGATGCTGATCCGGAAGGGGGAAGACCTGTGTTAGTCAGAGTCTGCACTCTCAGGGCACATGAAGGACTTGTGTATTTTCCTGACAATCCCGGTCACCACACTGATACCCGCTTTTATTCCCTAAAATATTATCGTCAGTATTAAATTCCCAGTTCCTCTGGTAGATCCAAACTCATGTCCTGGTGTGTTAGTGCATTTGACTGGTATCAGGACACAGTGGTTCATCTGACAGTCCCGTGTATTGGTTGTATTGTGACCCTGTGCTGGTGTGTCCAGGGGTCTGACATCTCCAGCTGCCCATGTGACAGTGATGCCTCCCAGTCAGTGGGGTTGATGTGAAATAAACTTCAGTTCCCCTTCAGCCCAGTATTTCAGACAATCTTTGCCTCAAATTGGAACTAAATTGAGCTTCATAAACAAGGAGAAATGAATCTTTGTAAGTTTTACCTCGATTAATAGCATCAAGCGTTTCTCTCAGCACTGTTTTCAACAAATAGGGGTGATCGAATTTTTCAACCGGTAGGGTCTCATCTGTCACTGACAATTCCTGGACATTGTCATTAATCCTGTAAATATTAAACTGCTGGTTATAAATTGCTGTTCTGAACTATTTTACAAATACATTCAGGGTTTCAGTAAAGAGCCTGACCTACCTCCTATTCCGACGAGCTTCCTCCTGAAATAAATAAAACACAAATCCGATTAGACTTGGACTTACTGTCCATATCCTGAATTTCATCCAAATCATTACAAGGTCTTGAAAATTCCCACTCCCGCAATCACTCACACACACGGACAATACAGAACCACGGGGTAAATTACAGGGAAAATTTCTGAATGTCAGACCATTACCGAGAGGATGAAACTTACAGTGAAAACAGGATAGGGTTTGCACCTTCATCTAGATATGACGTTAGTGTGATAGGATGGAGGAGTTTAAGATCTGTAATGGATTTAATTGTGTGCAGGTGGAGAAAGTACCTCTATTTATGGGGAGACTTGTGGGGAGATGTAATTCCAGATGGATTTTAACAAATTCCACTAGAAATTTAGTGAGGAGGATATGGAACTCAGTGCCACAGGAGTGGTTGAAATGGAACGGCAGAGACTGAATGTAATGGGGAGGCTGGATAAATACGTGTGGGACCAGGGAGTTCGGGCACTGTTGCTGGGTGTGGTGAGTAGGTGGGTGGAGGATTGTGAAGCATGGAAACTGATAGAAGATGGACCTAATGGCCTGTTAATGGAGAAAGGGATATAATCCCATTTGAAATTTATCCAAAAAATAAAGAGACAGTGAAAGATTCCCTAATCTGATGGAAACAGGATACAGAAGAGAAGTCTGATGGGTGGGTCACATTCTTTGCTCTCACCGATTGACAGAGAGACCCTCACACCCACCGCACCAGACACACTCACAGCCTATGACTGGAACTGGGTGTTAATGGGAGTTTTAGAGGATACTTTATGTAGAATTAAGGACACAGACAGCAACTCTGTGTTGTGGTCAGAGTAAATAATTTCAGAGAAATTTGCATTCTGTCCTGGGATGTACAGAAGTTGTGGAAGTCCAGTTTTGGGACAATAGACAATAGGTGCAGGTGTAGGCTATTCGACCCTTCTAGCCAGCACCGCCATTCACTGTGATCATGGCTGATCATACACAATCAGTACCCCGTACCTGCCCTCTCCCCATATCCTTTGACCCCGCTATCTGTAAGAGCTCTATCTAACTCTCTCTTGATAGCATCCAGGGACTTGGCCTCCACTGCCTTCTGGGGCAGAGCATTCCACATATCCACCACTCTCTGGGTGGAAAAAGTTTTCCCGCATCACTGTTCTAAATGGCCTACCCCTTATTCTTAAACTGTGGCCTCTAGTTCTGGACTCACCCATCAGCGGGAACATGCTTCCTGCCTCCAGCGTGTCCAATCCCTTAATAATCTTATTATTATGGGACAACAACAATCCTGAATAGTTACATCAATTGTCTGGTGAGAAACAGTTTACTGACATTTGTAAATGCTATGTGTAGGAGCAACACGTCTGTTTTCTGTCTGCATTGTATTCTGTGTTACGTATTTATTACGATAACCAGTCTGGTGTTTATTATGGTAACTCGTCACGTGAGTGGGGACGTGGTAAAAGCGAAATTAAAAGGTTACGTCTCTGTACTTTGTTCTGGGCAGTTTTGAGCTGGGGACGGGCGGATGACATTCTGTTCTTGACCGCTGTGTTGCAGCTTACTTTACAGTGAATTACCCTGAAGTTTGATCGCTTCAAGATTGTATTTTGCTAATGAAGGACTGAAAGCGTATCTTGGACATTTTGAAATGTCATTATTGGAGTGATGGGAGGGCACATCATGCAAGTATAACAACTTGTGTGAGGTCGCCAGCAGCGACAATTGATTTGTTAGAACTGGCCTCTATGCTGTGTTTATTTCAAATATACCACTGTTCATTTAGTTCAATTTGACAGAAATAAATTGAAAATGTAATCCCTCACCTTGAGAAATATCACACTGTCTTTTTGATCCATCTGTTCCTTTAACTTTGAAATTTCCTCCTGAATAATCCTTATATTCTTTTGAATCTCCCGAAGATTCTTCTCCATTGGATTGAGAATCCTCTTCACTTCTTCCCTGAGATCCCTGAGTAAGCTCTGCTCTTTCTCAGTGATAATCTGGCGCAGTTCAGCAAACTGGGATGTGATGTGGGTCTGAAGGCTGTGTGACTGTTCCTGTTGAATGAAAGGTGAAGATTAATATACTGCATTGCTGTGCTCTGTTTCCTTTTGTCGTTAAGTTCGGTCTATTGGAGTCCATGCTACTTCTGAGTGCATTCCCGTCAACACCATTCCCTCACGTTTTCCTGAAACCTATTCTCACTTATTGACCCATAAACCCCATCTGATTCATGCACACCCTCCCCACCTTTACAGAGTTAACGGTAATTAGCCATTCATCCGGCATGTCCTTGAGATGTGTCGGTGTCTCTCATGGCCACAGGGAGAGCATGCAAACTCCACACAGACAGCTGCAGAGGTCAGGATCGAACCCAGGTCACTGGAGCTGCGATACTCGGCTATTCTGCATTAAATGGAGCAAAACTCGACAGTAACATCAGAAATTCCGCTCAGGAAGCCTCACCAGAACTCCGGAAATCTTCTCTTTCTGTTGCTGCTCCTTTTCCTGGAAGTCTGATTTTTTTTTTGTGAGAGAGTCTAAGGAAGATTTTAGCTGATCCTGGAAGTCAGAGCGTGAAGGAAATAGAAACAAAGATGCATCAAAAGAAACAGGTGATCAAACCCGATTATCACACAAAATGCCGGAGGAACTCAGTGAGTCAGGCAGCATCTATTCAGGGGAAATAAACAGCCGGTGTTCCGGGATGAGACCCTTCATTAGGACTGGGAAGGAATGGGACAGATGCCAGAATAAAAAGGTTGGGTATGAGAACCAGCTGACAGGTAACGGGTGAGACAACGTGAGGGGGAACGTGGGGGAGGGTGATGAAGTGAGAAGCTGGGAGGGGACAGGTGGAAGAGGTAAAGGGCTGGAGAAGAAGGAATCTAATACGAGAGGACAATCGACCATGGAAGAAACGGGAGGAACTGGGCTGTTTGCGGCCCTGAATGGTGACGAGGGAGGAGGTTAGGAGTCAGGTGTAGCACTTGTCCCGCTTGCAGGTGTCAGTGCCAGGAGGGAGATCAGTGGGGAGGAGCGAGTGGATAAGGGCGATACAGTACGGGGAGCGATCCGTATAGAGAGCGGAGAGTTGTGGGGAGGGGTGGGTCTGGACTGTTGGAGGGAGAGATTTGTTTGCTGGTAGCATCCCGTTGGATGGTGAAAGTTGCAAAGAATGAAGTGTTGGTTATGGAGGCTCGTGTGATGGTATGTAGGACAAAGGAAATGTGTTAAGTATTAAATTAACTTTAGTTTTACCTTGTAGGTTTTAACGGCTTCTTTAATCGGCATGAAGCGGTGTTCTCTGTGTTCCTGCGCGTCTCTACAGATCAGACAGATCAGTGTCTTGTCCGTTTCACAAAACAGCTTCAGTTCTTCCTCATGTTCCTCGCAGTGAAGTTTAATTTCCTTCCCTTTCGGATTCAGGTTTAGATTCCGAACTTTTTGTGTCATATTTGCTAAGGCCTGATTCACCCTGAGGGTGCGGTCAGCAAACACCGCTCTACATTCCGGGCAGGATTTTCTCTTCTCCCTTTCCCAACACCGTGTGATACAAGAGCGACAGAAGTTGTGCCCACACTCCAGTATAACCGGATCGATGAAGAAATCCTGGCAGACGGGACAAATTGCCTCCTCGCTCAAACTCTCGGCCGGTCCTTTCGAAGCCATGTTAACTCCCAGCACTTCCCGATTCAGAATGCTTTCACTTTCGGGGAGTTGCTGATCCCCTGCAGTACCGCGATTGTCCACTACGCACTTGACTCGGGAAATGAACATTATGTTGCTGTCTGTGGGAAGGAATTGTGGTATCTATATCAGGGAGGGATCAGAAACAGATTAAGCAGGTCGGAACAGAAATGAAAACTCGGCCATGGACTGCCCAAGCCCGGCTGCAAAAGGAGGAGGGTTGGGAATCGGGCTAACAACCCCGTCCCGTAAAAATCCAGTGTGACAGAAACATTCGCTGAATCTGCAAAGGTCCCATCGCTGCGATCCGAAGCGATCCGAAGAGACTGCAGATGCTGGAATCTCGAGTAAGAAACTCGAGGGACTGAGCGGGTCAGACAGCATCTGTGGAGAGAAATGTAAAATCGACTTTCATGTCGAGATCCTTCCGCTGGATTGTCTCAACCCGAAATCTCGATTGCCATTTCTCTCAGATGCTGCTGACCCGTTCAGTTCCTCAAACAGCTCGTTTTTTTTTAAGTTTTTTTCTCTCTCGGTGTAAAGAGAGTCAGACTGGGGTGTAAAACACGGGATAAGTAACTATTTAAAACTTAAAAATTGTGCCGTGACAAGATGGATGCTGTGACTGCAGGGGAAAGTACAGGACTGGACATTCCACGTCACAGGGTGGGAAACAATATTTTGGTTGGAGAAGTCCTGAAAAAACTTTCTGTCTTTACCCATGTCTGTCCCAGCTCCAGTGAAAGGCCAGTTTCCACAAATCTGGACAGAGCCCAGACGTGATTTGCCATGAAATATTCACAGGGATAAACCGTGCAATGTCTTTACCCGAGGATCAGTGAGCCTTCTGTCACGCAGCTGCTGTGGCACAGGCCCTTGCATCTTTCTCCACAGATCTTCGCCATCCCACAGTCCGCAAAGAGGTGAGTGACCGTCTCGTCTCCACTGCAGTAATCTCGGGGCAGCGCGCTGTGGGAGTGATCTCCGGGCATGCAGCAAGGATCAGACTGGGGGGTCCCTCTCGTCTCCACTGCAGTAATCTCGGGGCAGCGCGCTGTGGGAGTGATCTCCGGGCATGCAGCAAGGATCAGACTGGGAGAGTCCCTCTTCCCCAGCCAGTTACGGTTTGGCACGATGATTGAAGTAGTTCATCGCCCTCCTGATGAACCGACACAATCTATTATATTCATCCCAGTGCACTCCGGTTGGAGCCCAACCAGCCACTGAGCATATCGACATGAAACGCTGTCGGAGTAGAGCAGCTTCCATCATCAGAGATGCTCACCACCCAGGCCAGGCTCTTTGCTCGCTGCTGCAATCAGGTAGAAGGTACAAGAACCTCAGGTCCCGCACACCAGGTTCAGGAACAGTTGCTACCCGTCAACCATCAGGCTCGGGAACAACACAGGATGACTACGCTTACTTACCGTCCATTCAGATGCTCCCACAACCAAACATCGTAACAAAACGAGTGAAATCGGAGGTGGTTTGACTGAGACGGATCGCATTGGGCCTGTCTCAGAATTTAAGCAGTAAAAGGGACAGGCTCAATCTCACAGGATATTGACAGGGTTGGGGCAGGAATGATGTTTTCCCTGGCTGGGCTGTGGAACCATATTTCACAGACTGAATATTACAGTTCACCTCAGCAGGACAGAGATGAGGAGAAATTTCCTCACCAGTGCAGCGAATCTTTGGAATTTCCTCCACAGGGTTTCTAAATTTAATAGACATATTCTGGGGCTCTGCAATTTTGGGGACATTGCAGGAAAGTGGTGTTGAGGTCAAAGGTCCGACATGGAGAGGGTTCAGATGAATTTCACAAGGATGATTCCAGGTATGAAAGGGACGTTTGATGGCTCTGGGTCTGTACTCGGTTGTATTAAAAATCGTGCGGGGAATCTGATTGAAACCTTTTGAATATTTACCGATAGACAGAGTAGATGTGGAAAGGATGTTTCCCATGGTGTGAGAGTCTCGGACAAGAGGCACATCCTCAGGATAGAGGGGCGCCCTTTCAAAACTGAGAATCGGAGAAATGTCTTCAGACAAAGCGAGATAAATTTGTGGAATTTGTTGCCACATGCAGCTGTGGAGGCTACCTCGTTGGGTGTATTTAAGGCAGAGGTTGATAGGTTCTGTATTGAATATGACATCAAAGGTTACGGGGAGAAGGCCAGAAACTGGGGTTCAGGAGGGAAAAAAAGGATCAGCTGTGATTGAATGGCGGAGCAGACTCGAATAGCCATATGGCCTACTTCTGCCCCTATGTCTTATGGTCTTATAGTGTTATGTTCCGAGTTAAGGGCAGAACAGGCGCAAGGGGCTGAATAGCCTGTTTCATTTTTTCTAAACCACGAGTTTACCTTTGTGCCTTGTTCTGCCCTGGTCTTCAGCCTGTCAGAATGCACAGGGGAGCGGTGAGAGCTCCGGAGATCCGTCGGCAGCCCCTGCGGTTATTTCATGTTCCTGTTGTTTATTGCTATTTATTTATATTTGCATTTGCACAGTTTGTTGTCGTCTGCACT
The DNA here is from genome assembly GCF_048418815.1 of Hemitrygon akajei. Classification (NCBI taxonomy): domain Eukaryota; kingdom Metazoa; phylum Chordata; class Chondrichthyes; order Myliobatiformes; family Dasyatidae; genus Hemitrygon; species Hemitrygon akajei. Next base: position 3,063,380 of record NW_027331956.1, read on the forward strand.
CTGGCTGGTCTTTCACTGATCCAGTTATAGTTACTATCCTGCAGATTTTCTCCCCACTTCCGCAGCAAAATGCTTCTCGGGGTTGTATGTGGTGACTTATCTGCACTCTGATAATAAAATTTACTTTGAACTTTCAGTCTCGGAGAACTTGCTTTGATTCTGTCACAAACTGTGACTGACATCTCCAGCTACCAGTAGCAGCCCGTTCTCAGATACACTCACAGCCAATCAGCGGCAGAGCTGGGAGAGTCGTGCTGCTATTGGCTGAGGAGTGTCAGTTGGAGGGATGCTGAACGTTCGGAGCGGTCCGAGGTTTGGAACTGAGAGCGGGTGGACCCGGGAGAGACCGGAGATTGGGAGCTAACTTTCGGGTAAAGGTTGCAACACCGGCCGGGTGAATCCTTCTATGGCAGAGGTGAAGAAACTGGCGGAGATTCCGTGAGATGTTTCAGCTGCACGGAGGGTGCCCGGTCTTTCCCTGCCGAGGATCGTGGCCTGTTGTCGGGAGTTACCTCCCGGACCTGTCCGCGCTACTGGGAGCCCGGATCTGGCCCGCAGTGGTTGCCGATGGCTCTACGCTGCAATCGGACAGGCTGAAGGCCAAGGCAGAACAAGGCGCAAAGGTAAACAGGAGTTAGCGTGGCCATTCGGTCTCTTGTGGCAGTTCCGCATTTCCTCCGATCATGGCTGATCTTTGACCTCAGCGCCACTTTCCTGCAACGTTCCTATCTTCGCTCAGCCCTTCAATATGCCTTTTGAATTTAGAAACCTTGTGGGGAACAAATCCAAAGGTTCTCCGCACTCCTCATCTAAGTCCTGTCAGCTGACATCGGATTCTGAGTCTGTGACCCCTTATTCAACACCCAGTGAGGAAAAACGCCATTGCTGCCCCCATCCTGTCAATACCCTGTGAGACTGTCTGTCTCAGTCAGACCATCTGTTATTTGTCCAAATTTTGAGACAGGCCCAGTTAGTGTAATCTCACTGAGGACACTACCGCACCGCACCCTTACCAAATCAATGTCTGAAACATTCTCTTTATTACCTTCACCCACAGGCTGACTCCGGGAGGGAGACCAGACCTGTGCACAGTGTTCCATGTACGCTCTCACCAGGACCCCATATACCTTCAGAGGAGATCTTTATTCTTCTATTCAAACCTTCCTTCCCATTCAATGCTCTTCATTTAATATCGAACTCAAACAGTGAACAGACACAACACAGCCTCAGCCATGAATTTAAAGGGCAGGTGTTGCAACAGTTTGAGCTTCATACCGGGGGCCACGGAGCAAGCAGGGTGTCACAAAGGGAGGAATGTGGGAGTGTTGTATGTCTGAGCCCAGCTGTGCGTGTTTGTGTATCGGAATCAGGTTTAATATCACCGGCACATGTGGTGAAATTTGTTCCTTTGTGTCTGCAGTACACTGCAATATTTAGTAATAAAAACTACCGATTACAATTAGTATGTGTAATTATATTTAAAATGTAGTGCAAAAAGAGAAGGAAAATACTGAGGGGGTGTTCATGGGTTCTTTGTCCATTCAGAAATCTGATGGTGGGGAAGAAGCTGTTCCTGAACTGGTGAGTGTGTCTCCACGGTCCTGTACATCCTCTTTGATGGTAGCATCAATGAGAAGAGGTCATGTCCTGGATGATGGGGGTCCTGAATGATGGATGCCACCTTTTTGTGGCATCATCTTTTCAATGTGTCCTGGATGCTGTGGAGTCCAGTGCCCATGAAGGAGCTGGCTGAGTTTGCAACTTTCTGCAGCATTTTCCGATCCTGTGCAGTGGCCTCTCCACACCAGGCAGTGATGCAACCAGTTAGAATGCTCTCCACAGTACATCTGTAGAAATTTGCAAGTGTCTTTAGCGACAGACCGATTCCCCTCAATCTCTGAATGAAATATAGCCGATGTTGTGCCTTCATTGTAACTGCATCAATAGGTTGGGCCCAGGATAGTTCCTCAGAGATGTTGACAGGCAGGAAATGGAAACTGCTCACCCTTTTCACTTCCGATCCCACGATGAGGACTGGTGTGTGTTCCCTCGACTTCCCCTTCCTGAATCCACAATAAATTCCTTTGTCTTCATGATGTTGAGTGCAAGGTTGTTGCTGCGACACCACTCAACTTGCTGATCTATCTCACTCCTGTACTCCTCCTCATCACCGTCTGAAATTCCAGCAACAATAGTTGTGTTGTCGGCGAGTTTATAGATGAACCTAGACACACAGACGTGGGTGTAGAGAGAGTAGAGCAGTGGGCTGAGCACCCATCGTTCAACTGTGCCAGTGTTGATTGTCAGCAAGGAGGAGATGTTATTTCTGATCCACACAGACTGTGGTCTCCTGGTGAGGATCCAGTTGCAGAAGGACGTACTGAGGCCCAGGTTTTGGAGCTTGTTGATTACAATTGAGGGTATGATTGTGTTGAACGCTGAGCTGTAATCAACAGCCTGACTTGTGTATTGCTTTTGTCCAGGTGATCTAAGGCTGAGTGGAGAGTCAGTGAGATTGCATCTGCTGTAGATATATTGTGGCGATCGGCAAATTACAGTGGGTCCAGGTCCATGCACAGACAGGAGTTGATTCTAGTCATGACCAACCCCTCAGAGCTCTTCATCACAGAGGTCTGAGCGCCACCGGGGTTAGTAATTGAGGCAGTTCACCTGCTCTTTACGGGTACTGGTATGAGTGTCGTGTTTGTGTGTGTGTGTGTGTGTGTGTGTGTGTGTGTGTGTGTGTGTGTGTGTGTGTGTGTGTGTGTGTGTGTGTGTGTGTGTGTGTGTGTGTGTGTGAGTGAGTGTGTGCGCGCGCGTGCGTGTGTGTGCGTGCGCTCCAGAGAGAGGGAGAGAGTGGTTGGAACAATCAGAGAATCTAAGACTTCCCAGTCCGATTGAGGAATGTTTCCAGTAACTGCGGTGCCTCTAAGGAGGGCCCACAGTGACAGGACGACCATTCCGATCAGAACAAAATTATTTACACAGCCAATGGTGAAACTTTAGAACTCACAACTCAATCTGGTGTTTGAGAGAAACATTCACAAATTCACACGTCAATTTAAAATTTACAAAGTAAACGTAATATCACAGTACACGCATGTCACCATGTAGAATCCTGAGATTCGTTTTCTGTGGGTAAACTCAGTAAATCAATGATCCACAACAGAATCCGTAAAAGACTGAACCCAACAGGATGGACAAAAGAAAAACAAAACAATATGCAAAAACAGCAACAAACGATGCAAATACAAATTTATATATATATATATATATATAAATAATAAATATTAGCACCGTGAGATGAAGAGCCGAATGTGATTCCAAAGGTTTGAGGTTGCTGACCCTCTCCACCTTTGATCCCCGATGAGGACTGTCTCCTGGACCTCCTGTTTCTGCCCTCTGGGGTTAATAATCAGCTCCTTGCTCTTGCTGACATTGAATGAGAGTTTGTTTAAGACCACAAGTTACAGGAGTTTAATTAGGCCATTCGGCTCATGGAGTTCGCACCGAAATTTCATCATGGCTGATTCATTATCCCTCTCAGCTCAAGTCTCCTGCCTTCTCCCCGTAACCCTTCATGCCCTGATCATCCAAGGATCTTCAACCTCTGCCTGCAACCTCTGCCTGAAATATTAACAATGACGGCCTCCACAGCTGGCTGTAGCATGGAATTCCACAGATTCACTCATCCCTGGCTTAAGAAATCCTTCCTCATCGCCATCCCACATCCTTTGCACAGGTCTTCCAACATGCGATAATTTTCAATTAGGTCACTCTCGTTCTTCTGAATCCCAGTGAATCCCGGCCCAGAGCCATCAGAAGCCCTTCAAGTGACAAGCTGTCAAATCCTGGAATCATTTTCGTGAAATTAATTTGAACTTTCTTCAGTTTCAACACATCCTCTCTGTTAAAGGACTCAAAATGCTCCCATTCCTCCAAGTGAGGCCTCACCAGTGAGTTACAAAACCTCAGAATTGCATCACATTAAATGCTGACATCACATTTTCCTTCCCCACGATAGACTCAGACTGCAAGTTGGCTTTGGAGAATCCTGCATAATTAATTCAAATCCCTTTAATCCTCAAATGGTTGTGTCTTCATTTGGGGAAAATACCGAAGTCATGACCATACATTTCCTGACATTGTATTTCATCTGTCACTTCTTCGCCCATTCTCATAATCTGTCTAAGTACTTCTGTGGCCTCTCTATTTCCTCAAAACTATCTGTCCCTCCACCTATTTTCGTATTGGCTGCAAACTTTGCTCAAAACAGTCAATTCAGCCAAATTATTGACATAACACAAATCCCTGTGGGACATCACTAGTCACCGGCAACCAAGCAGCAAAGTTTCCCTTTATTCCCACTGTTTGCCTCTTACCAATCAGCCAGTATAGTCCCTGTAATACCATGGGCTAAGTAGCCGCTTCTGTGGCACCTTGTCAAAGGTCTTCTGAAAATCCAGATACACAGCATCAACCAATTCTCCTTTGTCGATCCTGATTGTTATTACTTCAAAGAATTCCAACAGATTTGCCAGATCTAAGATTGTCCCTTGAGACGAAACAAGCAGCTGACTTGTGCAGCGGACCAGCAGTCCTCGAAGTTCTTGTAGTCTTGTGATGATATAAAACACATTAAGCAGAGAGAGAAAAACAAAACACCTTTAGTTTGCCCCGAGAGGACGCAGCGTCCAAACGCTTTGCCAAATAAATAATGGCTCCAGGCCTGGACTTTCAGAGTTCCGAAGAATGAAACATATCAAACATTGAAAGCACAGAAAAGACAATGGAGAGCTGGAGAGGGAGATGTGAGAGTTGTTTGTGTGTGCATGTGTGCGTGGTGCATGCGTTTGTGTCTCCTTCTGTGTCTATGTGCCTTTGTGTGTTTGTCTGTGTGTGCATGCGTGAGTTTCTGTCTCTATGAGTCGTCTCTGCGTGCTAGTATGCGTGTGAGTGTCTGTGTGTGTATTTGTGTCTGTGTGCGTGTTTGTTCTATTAATGTGTGTCAGTGTGTATGTACTGTATATGTGTTTGTGCGTGCACGTGTGTGTATCTCCATGTGTGTCTGTCTGTGTTTCCTGTGAGTCTCAGGGCCTGTGTGCACATTTATGTCAATGTGAGCCTCACTGCACGAGCATGTGTGGCTTGGTGTGTGACTGTTGTTACGAAAACCCCGTAACCAGGTAACTTACCAGCAAAGATAGATGGATCAGCTGAGTCGGATGCTACTATTTTCAACCGTTTTATTCAACAAGGGCACAAACGTATGGTTAATACAAAACATTCAGATCGTCAAAACTCAATCTAAAACACCGGTGTAATAATAATCATTCAAAACACAAGCTCGATCGTCGTCTAGGGGTAATGTAGATTTTATATCGTTCACTGGATAGCTAAAAGTCTTTCAGATCACGGCAGTTTCACTTAGTTGTCGGCGGAAGTGTCGCGTTGGTGCACGTTTAGTTAGAAAGACAGAGAACATGAAGCATTTACCCGACAGGTTTTCCAACCTGTAGGAGGTAGTCGGAAGTCTCGTTGGGGGAATGGACTCTCATCTGTGGCTTCCCCTGTAGCTAGGCCGTCTTCCGTGGTGAAGTCGCCAATCCCAGGCAAGGGAAGGACGCACACGAACCCCACCACCGGCTGTAGCTATTAAAACGCTGTCGCAGGATTTCTAGCGTTTCTCCTTCGTGTGTTTCCTTGGTGCATCTGAGGGTCCTCCCCTCAGACCCGCCTTTATACTTCTTCACGAGATCGCAGGTGTCGATCAAGTTGCAGGTAATGCGATCTCTCTCTCAACCAGCCCACTTTGCCCGAGGGCTTTTCAGGTGGTCTCCATGAGACAATAGTCAAAGTCACTTTTATTCTGCGTCTTGGAAGAACGTGGTCTTTCGCACGTCTCTCTCTTGGGTCAGTTGACCCCCCTTAACTAGAGTTCTTGCGATTTTCACAAAGGAGGGGGCCAACGGCATAACAGTGTGTTTTTGTGAGAGAGTGTATGAGTGTGTGAATGTGTGTGTGTCTGTGAGTGTGTGTGTGTGTGTGTCTGTGAATGTGTGTGTGTGTGTGTGTGTGTGTGTGTGTGTGTGTGTGTGTGTGTGTGTGTGTGTGTGTGTGTGTGTGTGTGTGTGTGTGTGAGTGCGTGTCTCACTCTTCCTCTGGATGGATGTCTGTTAGTTTTTGTGCCTTTGCTCACATTTGAAATTAAACTTATTCTGACAGTACACATACGTAACCACATACAACCATGATATTCATTTTCTTGCTGGCATCCACAGTAGTACAGAAAAATACAACAGAATCGATAAAAACAACTCCACACAAAGACTGACATACTGATCATTTTGAGACGATGAGTTGCAGAGGCCTGGAAAATGTGTCCACACGTGTGGGATCTGCTTCCCCAGGGCAGCAGCGAGAAGAGAGCGTGGTCTGAGTGGGTGGGGGATGGTTATCATTGATGCTGCTTTCCTGTGGCCGCGCTCCTTGTAGATATGCTGAATTTCTCTTTGCTGGGCTGGGAGTGTCCAACACTTTCTGTAGATCTTTCCGTTCTTGGGAACTGGTTTCTGTCGCGGGCTGTGATGCAACCAGTCAGGGTATTGTCTATCATGCATTTATTGAAGTTTGACAAAGTTTTGGACAACAAGCTGAATTTGTGCAACTTCTCAAGCAGTGGAAGCTCTGTGCCTTCTCTGTGACAACACTTACGTGTCAGCTCTCTGAACTGGTAGCACCAAGGCATTTAAAGTCACCGGCCCTGTGGAAGAACATTTGAAATATAAAGTCAGAAGAGCTGTGTGTTGTTAAAGTTTTGTGGCCTTGTGGATTGTTCCCAGATATAAATACAAGCTGATTTCCCTGTAACTCAGAGGGTGTGGAGTGGAGAGAGGGGGAGGGGCAGAGAGGGTTAAGAGTTGTTGTCTGTTAAAACTTTTGTGACTTTGTCCATAGCCTGTGTTTATCCAATTCAGTTGCAAGCCTGCAGAACTAAGATTATTGTGCTGACCACCACCCCTCAGTAGGGCGATAATACAGCTGTACAGATGAGATAAGTGTAGACGGGTGGGAAAGAACGTTTTGAACTGACTCCTCTGTTCTGAGAAGGTCACACACACTTGTCCGCTGCTGGATCCAAACACGAGCTGATTTCCCTCTAACTCAGAGGGTGGAGAGTGGGGGGAGAGTGGGGGGAGTGTGGGGGAGAGATGTAGAGAGAAGGTGAGGGTGGCAGAGAGAGAAGGGGATGGAGGGGGAAGGAAGGGTTAACAGTTGTGTGCTGTTAAAGCTTTGTGACTTGACAGTCTGTATTTATCCAGTTCAGTTGCAAGCCTGCAGAACTAAGATTACTGTGCTGACCACGACCCCTCAGTAGGGCGATAATACAGCTGTACAGATGAGATAAGTGCAGACGGTTGGGAAAGAACATTCTGAACTAACACCTCTGTTCTGCTAAGGACACACACACACACTTGTCCGCTGCTGGATCCAAACACAAGCTGATTTCCCTCTCACCCAGAGTTCCACAAATGTGGAATCTCAATGATCTTGTGGTAAAATAAATGGTTTTCCACAATGACTGTGTGTTTCCTTTTTTATTGCTGCATCGGATCCTGAGTAACAATTATTGTTTTTTCCTTTACGGTTGTGTACGGAAAATGGCATCAAAGGCAGGTGCGCTGAGAAACAGACTTGCAGCAGCGTCACAGACACATGGCAAAGCCACGGTCACAACAACATCAACACAAGTTATTCAAACATTTTACAGGAAGGAACTCAAATAGAACAAAAACATTTAGAGCACAGTGGTCACAGTGTTCACAGTACAACATCGCACTCACAGTCTTCAAAACTAAAGTGTCCAGTTCCAGATAAAATGGTAAACCAGATTCCTGTCCGTAAAAATGAATGCAACTGATTGTCACAGACAACAGAAAATCTGCAGATGCTGGAAATCCAAGCAACACACAGAGAATGCTGGAGGAACTCAGCAGATCAGGCAGTATCTATGGAAAAGAATACATTCGACGTTTCGCCGAGGCCATTAACAAGACTTGACTTTAGACCATCCAATAGATTCAGCACTTCTGATATCGGTCTCACCGACCTATAATTGCCTGGCTGAGAACAGAAGGTGGTGAATGTGTTGAATTCGTTGCCACAGGTGGATGTGTTGGCAGGTGATGGAGTGTAAATATGGCGGAGGCTGATAGGTTCTCGATCACTCAGGGCGTGAATTGTTCCGTTAGGAGGGCAGAAAAATGGATTAGGGAGGGAAATTGGTCAGCCATGATGAAATGGCGGAGCATACTCGATGGAACGAATGGCCTGATTCTGTTCCTATGTCTTGTGGTCTAAACACTTATTTACCTTCCCCCCACTTTCCGGTTTCTGCAGAAATCGCTCCCTTCATTTCTCCTTTTCCGCTGATGTTCCTCCTGGAACTGACCCCTGAAAGTGAGAGAAATACTACACCTGCCCATTCATCTCCTCCCTTACTCCATTCATCGCCCAAAGTGGTTCTTCCAGGTGAGGCAACGCTTCCTCTATTGCATCCGCTGCTCCTGATGCAGCCTTCTGTATATTGGTGAGACCCGGTGTAAATTGGGGGGATCGTTTTGTCTCGCACTTCCTTTTCAGCTGCCAAAAGTGGAACTTCCCTGTGCCCAAACAATTTTATTCCTATCCTCATTCCCGTTCCAACATGTCGGTCCATGGCTTCCTCTTATGTCATGATGAAGCCCCCCCCCCCCCTCCGGCTGGAAAAACAACACCTTATATTTTCTTTATATAACCTCCAACCAGATGGCATGAGTAGCGATTTCTCCTTCCAGTCAACTTTATCCTTCCCCCTCCCTTCACCTTCTTTCCCCCACTCTGGCTCTAACCTCTTCTTCTCACCTGCATATCACCTCCCACTGTTGCCACTCCTCCTTCCCTTTCTCCCATGGTCTATCCTCTCATCTCCAATCAGATCCCTTTCTCTCCAGCCCTTTACCGTTCCTACACAACAGACATCACGATTCACCTTACATCTATACTCCTCCTTCTGCCCCGCCTTTTTATTCTGGCCTTTCCCCTTCCATTCCAGTCCTGAAAAAGTGTCTCAGCTCGAAAGGTAAGCTGCTGATTTATTTCATAGACGCTGCCTCACCCGCTGAGTTCCTCCAGCAATTTCTGTGTGTAACTTTCCCACCCGGTGGTGTCCTGCCGAAATGTCAGGTCCCTGATGGACAACACTTCTACCTGGTGAGTCCAGCAACAAAGACAGGTCTGCTGTAGACAACTCTCAAACGTGGTGGTGTCCTGCCGCAATAACAGCTCCGCTGTGAACAACACTCCGACCTGGTGAGTCCAGCCAGAAAGACATGTCTGCTGTGGACAACACTCCCACCTGGTGGTGTTCTGCCGCAATAACAGGTCCGCTGTGAACAACACTCCTACATGGTGAGTCCAGCCGCAATGATCTCTCCACTGTGGACAACACCCAACAGTTAACAGACGACAGTCAACGTTTTGTAAAATGTCACTTCATCGGACCGGAAAGGACGGGATAGGTGCTAGAATGATAAATTGAAGAAAGCGGTAGAAGTACAAACTGGCATTTGGTAGATGAGGGACAAGGTTGGTGGGAGGTGATGGAACTGAACTCAAGAGGCTGGGAGATTGAGAGCTGGAAAAGATAAAGAGCTACAAAAGAACTAATCTAATAGAGGAGTAGAGTGGAACACTGACGAAAGGAAGGATGAGTGGAACCAGAGAAAGGTGATGTGTAGACGAAAAGAGAAGGGGTGACAGGGTAACTAGTAGCACACACAAAATTGCTGAAGGAACTCAGCAGGCTATGCAGCGTCTTTGGAAGGGAGCACAGTCGACGTTTCTGGCCGGGATCCTTCAGCAGGACTGAGGAATAAAATGAGGAGTCAGGCTTAGAGGTTGTGGGGATGAGAGGAAGAAACACAAGGTGATGTGCAACTGGAAGGAGGGTGTAGGGGTGAAGTAAAGAAAGCAATGGAAGAAGGAAAAGGAGGATGGAATACGATAGGGAGACGATACCCATCTGTCCTCTATTAGATTCCCCTTTTCCAGTCCTGCACCTCTTTCACCAATCAACTTCCCGATAAATATTTAACTGCGACCTTTATTCCAGGCTAACTGAAACTCATAGGAAAAATCCTGGCAGCATTTACCCTGTCTATAACACTCATAATGTTGTATATCTCTATGAAGACGCCCATCATCGTCCTATGTTCCAGGGAATAAAGTCATAACTTATTCAACCTTTCCCGGCAACTCAGGTCTGCACATCCCAGGAATCATATTATAAATTTTCTCTGTACTCTTACAATTTTATTCATTCATTTCCTGTAGGCAGGTAACAGAAACTGCCCATGATACTCCAAATGAAGCGGCAACAACCTCTTATACAACTTAATCATAGCCCCCCATCTCCTGTACTCAGCACCTTGATCTATGGTCCAAAGTACCAAAAGCTTTCTGCACCACCCAATCTACTTGTGAAACCACTTTCAGGTAATTATGAATCTGTGTTCCCAGATCCCTCTGTTCTACCGATTGCTCAGCGTGTCTTCACACACCCCTAAATCTGTATGCACAGCAAACCGTTGATACCTTCACTTACTGATTAGATTATCCAAGTGAGAATAATTTCAATCTCTTCATAAAATGGCGCCTGAACCAGAGAAATGCAAGAACAGAGGTCAAAGTTCAAATTGTATGTACAAAGGAAACGACCTTGAGATCCGTCAGAACTACAAATCAGCAGACATGCACATTGGATTACCCCAGAGCAATAAGCCTTTTAAATAGACCACAAAGCGGCTGCCTCCACCTCAGAAAGTAATTGAACGTTCAAAGTGCGTTATTATTACAGTATCTAAAAATGCAACAACTGAGAGTCGTCACACCTCCAAATCCTGAGAACTCGGAAATCACCCCGAAGCCCATGAGAATGCTCCAAAACCACCGATTCCCCAAAATCCGTGTGCACACCTAACTCCGGCAGCATTCCTAAATCCACACCCACACCCAGATACGGGCGCACTCCGAAATCCACATGCAAACCCATACTGGACAACTCCCCCCTAGATCTGCACACACCCCCAAGTCCGTGTGCACCCCCGAGTCAGTATATGCCCGGGAATCCGCCGACACCACGAATCCCTTTGCACCCCAATGTTTGCTGAAAGAACTGCAATTTCTACGCACATCCCCAAATCCCCGTGCACCCTCATATTCCACAAACCACTCCAAAATCAGCGCACATCCTCAAATCTCTGTGTAAACCCAAAACCCTGCTCATTACCGAAACTGTCGAGGCCCCTATGTCCACATTAGATATTCCCAGAGCAAGATTAATTTCAAGTAGATCAAAAACAGTTGACACCAACACATAAACCAAGAAGAGATGTCAAGCATCAATATGCATTTATTATTAAAGTTCAAGTGAAACAACCTTGAGAGTCGACACACCGACGCCGCCGAATCAGTGTGCACCGGCAAAGCAACCGACACCCCAAATTCCATGTGCATTCACACTGTAGCTGAGAAGCCCCTAAATCTGTTCACATCCACGTGCACCACCAAATCCGTGTGCACCCCAAATCCGTGTGCACCCCAAATCCGTGTGCACCCCAAATCTGTGTGCACCCCTGTATCACCGAAACAAACCCGATATAGACACATATCCCAAATCGGTATGCACCCGCACATACGTGCGCACCCCGAATCTGTGCATAAGCCCACTCAGGTGACTCTCCCAGAGCAAATCAGTTTAAACACTTATAAAATCGCTGTCCCCTCTATGAAAAATATAAATCTATGAGTGCACCTTCAACTGAACTTTGCTCTTGCTATTTCCTTAAGGTGGAGGCAGCAATTTTGTGAATTATTTGAAATGATTTTTTTTCTGGGATAACGAAATGTGTATGTAGGGGTGTCAGCGCGATTGCGGGTGCACACAGATTTGTGGATGTGTGCAGATTTATTGTTGTGCCATCGAATATGGGGATGATCACAAATATGGGTTTGCACACTGTTTTGTGGGTGTCGGTGGATCTGGGTTAGTGACGAAACACAAGACTGATTCTGAAACTTCCCGGGCGTCTCAGGGCTCATTATCCCTCACTGGCAGTCTCCCAACTCAGCGCCGAGTAACCCGCCTTTCACCAGTCTCGTAAGACCAGGGTTTGCACACCCCGGTCCCGCCAAATCCGTGAGATTAGGTTGTTCGCCCAGCCAAACCCCGGTTTGTGTGAATGATGTCTGATTTGCTGCCCCTGTTTCAGCTCGTCGCAGGAAATAATAATATTTATAAATTGCAGCTTAACTATGGAATTAGTCGAGAAAATAAAATATAAAATAAAAAGGAGCCCATTATAATTAAACAGTCAAATCTTCCAAAAGTCATATTCCCCGATGCCTGGTAGACGACAGAACTTTGTCTCCGATTGCCTGCAGCGTCTACTCTCTTCATTATCTCCAACAATACCCCAAACACTGTTGGCAGTGAAACTTTTGCCAGAACGTTATACTTTCCCACACCAGAAATTGTCGTGTCCTCATGATTTTGCTGGCCAATGTCCCGCCAGGGAAACAGAGAGTTGCGCCTACTCCCCTGGTGAAATAAGTCAGGACCATTTACAAATGGATTTGAGGTTCTGACGTCACGAAATTCCTTTGGGCACTGTGTTATTAATGAGGGGATGATACATCATTTCAAAGTCATGAGGACACGACAATTTCTGGTGTGGGAAAGTATAACGTTCTGGCAGAAGTTTCACTGCCAACAGTGTTTGGGGTATTTTTGGAGATAACGGGAGCTGACGAATGTGACCATCCGGTGCAGGAGAAAAGGCTGGATGTGCGTTTATTTTGCCTGATACCGGTGTGTGTCTCTTTCTTTGGCCGACTTGTGTTCAGGACGCAGCTTTATTAAAAAGAAGCACCGAGCGGACAGAATATTTCACCACCCTAATTATCTGTCCCCTGAATTTTGACTGAGTCACCGCGTAAATTAATGTGTTTGTGCAGCAGCTGAAATCACAGATTTTTTGGAGACTGCGGATTGGAGTTGTGACGTGTTTTAATTTCCCATACTTTTATAACCTCTGCAATAACCCTTTCAATTGGCGCACATAGATTTTGTGGTGCGCTCTTATTCGGGGATGTGTGTTGTTGAATATGGGATTGAACTCGAATTAGCGTATGCCGGCCGGTTTAGATTTACACTAGAATTCCGGGTTGCGTGCGAGTGTTTACTATCGAGTCAGCCGTTTTGTGCACTGTTTGAAAATGATTCTTTCGGATTAGCTAATGTGCATGTGGAGTTTTCACCAGGTTGGTGTGCAAAATGATTATGGAGTGCGCTCCTGTTTAGGGATTCGCGCAAATATGGGGGTGCTCACGGAATTAGTGTTACAGCCAGATTCGGGTACGTCAGCCGGTCTGGAGTTGCAAATTAGGTTTCGGTTGCGTAAAGACAACCATTCTCTGAACTATTTGAACTGATTTCAACTGTTCGGTAACCCATTATGCATGCGGGAATGCGCACTGATTTGTGGATTGTGTAGATTTAGGGCAACCTTGGCAAATAGGGGGATGCCCACTGATTTGAGGGTGCCCGTTGAATTAGGAGTGATAGGTCAACATAGGGATTTTTTCGGATTTCGGGGTCTCTCAGAGTTGTGGTGTCTGCAGGTTTGGAGTTGTGACGTATCTCAAGGTCGTTTCATTTATAGATTCTTTCCTTATCAAAGCACTGAAAAGATTCTTGCTCAGGAATAATCTCCTGTGCATGTCGAGGTGTCAGAGTGTTTGGGACGGACGGATTTGGCGTTGCATGAGAATTTGGGGGAGCACAAGGGATGTCTGTGGATTTGGGTGTAAACACTGATTTGCAGGTTGCTTGCGGATTTGGAGGAGAGCCCAGATTTGGGGGTGAACATGGATTTGGGGTGTACACGCTTTTGAGAATGCGTCGGCCAAAATGGGATGCACAGTAATTTGCAGATGTGCACAGGGTTAGTGGTATGTAGGCCACACACGGGGTACACACCGATTTGCGGATGTGCGCAGATCGGGTTGTGTTGTCAAATATTGTGGTTCACTTGGATGTGAATGAGCGGGTTGACTGTTTAGTTACAAAAGCCGTTAAAGATTCAACTCCAGTTAAAGACCTTCCACTTTGCAAATCAGAACCCGCTTCAGGATTTCCAGGGTTAAGAATTAGGGGCTTATGGTAAATCTAGTGCGACACTGGGCACAAGGGGAGACACATTTACAGAATATTTCAGGGTGAAGGTGATCAAGTGGATAGAAATCAAACGCAGATTTCATTACAATCGCTGGGAGCGGATATCTTTCATTTCAGTTGTGGGAATGAGTTTAATTTAACTCTCTGTATTGGCTTTCACTTGGTACAATCGGTAGGATTTTGGGGGGTAATTTAGTTTTCATTAGAACAAAGAAGCAGCGAGAGTTTTATTTCCCAATTCCTTCCACCAAATTACAGACCAATTAGTGGCGGGAACGCGTATTAAGTTAGAGTGTCAACCACCATGTATCCAAAGCCGGCCTTATTTATATTAACGTTAGCCAATCATTCAAGGAGAAAGCGAAAACTGGTGTGTTTGACATTGGATTATCCAACCAGCATCAGAATAGAACACCAGCTGTCTTGTGGGAAAGTCGGTCTGTGAGGTTGGTGGGCGGGAATAGGGATAGATGGACATATTCACAGACCAATGGGTGGCTGGCATTCCAGAGTCGTTCGTTGACTGACAGCTGGCGAGTCCAGGACAGTGGATTGTCCCTCCCCACAAACACACTACCCTAATGTCCCAGACCTGCCGGTCGATGGGACAGTCAGCTCCGGAATAACAACTAACAGATCAGGCGGTGAATGTGAGGAGTTGGCCTCCGGACTTGAGAAATTGTGGCAGCCTCCGGCTTGTGCTCAGGACGCAGCTTTATTAATAAAATGAAGCACCGAGGGGACAGAATATTTCACCGCCCTAATTATCTGTTCCCTGAATTTTGACTGAGTCACCGCGTAAATAAATGTATTCGTGCAGCAGCTGAAATCACTCAGCAAAACCCCGACGTAGATAAAGATCCATTCAGAATCATTGAAACTTAATCCTTTCCCTGAGACCTGATAATATATGAAATTTACAACCAGTGTCATCCACAGGAGGATGAAGCTGCCGGAGAGGGTGAAGAGTAAAACCACAGACCTCCTCCTGCTCTCCATCTCCGGGTCACTGCGGTTCTCCCCCTTGCTCTGACCCTTCAGCCCCTTACGGACCCGACTGGCCACTAAAATGTGTCTGACTGTCAGAGCGTTGAGCAGCAGGATCCCAGCGAAAGGGAGGAACGGAGTTAAAACCGTATCCAGCCAGTCATATCCTATCCACCCGGGGTCGGTGAAAACATTATTCTTGGTAATACAGAACCACGGTATATTGTCGATGATCATCCGGGGTTCCAATGCGAAGTATCGGGGAATGTTTCTCAGACAGGACAGTACGCCGGTTGTTGTTAGAACCACAGCCGCAGTTTTCCCGGTGCAATATTTTGTTTTCAGCTTCTGACAGCAAATGGCGACAAACCGATCAAAGGTGAAAGTGACGGTGAACCAGACAGAACAGTGTGTGGCTGTGAAGCTCAGTACATCGATAACACTGCACACAGGGGTGATGCTCTGAAAACTCCACGGGAAGTAATACACTTTGAGTGGAATCAAAATGACGCTGGTGACAATGGTCAGTAGATCGGCCGCTGCCATGGCCACCAGGTAGCGAGTGGTGCAGGTAGAGAGGCCGCACTTTCCCCGGGACAGGATCACAATCGCCACTAAATTCACTGCGTGTTAGGGGGGGGGGGGGGATGGAGAGGGAGAGGGAGACGGGGGGAGGGGAGGGCGATCGGGTGGGGGAGTGGGACGGGGAGAGAGAGTGAGGGAGAGAGAGAGATAACAGACAGAGGGCATTACTGAAACTATTCTTCAAGGGATCGGGTTTCAGCTAAAGATCAGGGGTGTTCGAGACTGTGAACGGCTGCTGATCTAACTTGAGACACTGGTCACACTGTCTCTGACCTGCCTTCTTCAGAGTGGAGATAAGACGATGTGTGGACAATAGTCGGCGATAAAAGCGATCTGCATGATCAACAACGGTCGGTGCTGATACCGATTCCAGTCACTAACGTGGCCGGTTTCACTGATTTAACCGTGACTGATCAGGCCCCTGGAAACTCAGCATCTGATGGGGCCGAGATGGGATACAGAGAGGAGCAACACACACAAAATACTGGGGGGACTCAGCAGGTCAGGCAGCATCCAAGGAATTGAACAAATTTCGGTTTTGGGCCAAGACTTTTCTACAGGACGAAGCGGTGCCCCAATTTACGACGCGTCTCAGAGGGAAAGCAGGAACAACTTAGTAACCTGAGGCTGATCGGCTCCGTTAATGGATGAATTCTGCAGCGCAGCTCAATTCGATAACTCTCGTCAGCAGATCCGCGGACTCTGGTTCAGGTGATCAGATCCAATTATTAACGCGTACAACAAGCTGGAGGAGCTCAGCAGGTCGGACAGCATCCGTGGAAACGCGTCTCGGCCCGAAACGTTGACGGCTCGTTTCCAATGTGTACTTTGTGTTTACAGACCCAGTTATTGACCGACAGGCAGTGAGATCCGACAGTGACAAACTCCACAGGGAGACATGAAACACAGGACCAGGGTTTCTCTCTGGTCAATAACTCAGAAACAGTGACCTTTACAATGTAAACCCCTCCCAGTCACAGCTTGCGGGATAGCTGCCTGTCCCCACACTGAGACAACTCCGGACAAGGTGTCATTGAAGGCAAGAACAACGTTCGAGTCGATCCCGTGAGTTAGATGAGAGACAGGAGTTTAGTGCCGCTTGTCATTAAATATGAAAAGTCAGAGTGTTGGACTGACAGGATCGATATCTCTGACGGATATTTCTACAATGATCATCAAGTTAGAAGCTCGTCAAATGATCATAAACAGATTCACATGGTTAACACACAGAAATGCCAAACATGAATTGCTCTGCTCACTCACCAGGAACTCCAATGACGGCAATGAACACGTACAATATTCTCTCCACATGTCTGTACCTATCGAACATAGCAGGCATTTTCTCTGTCCAGTGACCTGTACCCACTGTGCTACAGGCGATCTCGGAATGAAATGTGGAGGCAGCACATGCCTGTGGTTTTTAATACCATTTAGCGACTCCACAGGGACACATTTCAACAGATTTAAAAATAACTGTTTTAAAATTATTTACAAAACAATTATGTCAGGCAGGTGCAATCCCCGTGGTGACAGATTGCGATTAAATACTTAACTAGTGCAATGTTTGGACTGTTTGTGTGAATTAGTTTGTCCCAACAAAGGTGACTCAACCTTCAGTGGTATCTTATTAATTCAATGTGCTCCCACTGTAAATATGCACTTCAATGGAGCCAATTGAGAGACACAGAATATTGAAGTAAATTATGTCATTGTAGCTTGTAAAATTGTATTGTATCACCTACTGTTACCATTCTCCTCGAGAGAATAAACACTTGGATTAGTTTGTGTTTGGGGAACTCTAACGAGGGGGTCGCCAGGAAAAGATCTGCTTGTGATGGTGAATAAACACTTTCATATCCACAAAACCCGCCAACATCTTCACTGACTTAGTCACAGTCAGAACATTTCGGTGCTCGTCCGGGACCCACCCTTAACCCTAATACATGGCCATAAAGTCTAGTAGGGGGTTGAGTATGTTTCAATCATATCTCCACATATGTGTTAATGAATACGGCGGAGCGCTGGCGAGGCGGATAAGAAAGTGTGTAGCGTGTTTCTGTGTCTCTGTGTGGATCGACCCATTGTCTCTGCCTGACCCTGCCTGACTATACACGTATGCACAGACCTCGAGTTCAATTTATCCCCTCGGTTCAGTCCCGTATCTTCTCTTTCCCAAAGTGTTGCATTGAACGTGGCCATGTTTAGGGTGGTTCAAGAGTCTCTGGCATTCCAAATAAAGTTTACGGGGCGGATTCCTACTTTAGTTTCTACAAGCGGTCCAGCTGCACCATCCAACCACGTGGTGAACACACATTCAACTTGGACTCCCCATAGGTAACTCTGGATACAAGTCGTGGCTTTTCATCAGCATCATGGGCAAAGCATTGTACGTAACACAGTTCTCCTTCCAGGGGCAATGGGCCATTGTTACATCCTGACAAATCCCAACCCACCTGGGCTGTGGGCAATCAACGGCAAAATAAACTTTGTGTCCAGAATTGCATCATTTCTTTGGCGATCCAGTACTCATAACAGTGGGAACATAAGTGTTCCAACCCCATGTTTGCTAACCCAGCCATTAGGCGGCGCTGTTGAGCTCGGTGGCAGCTCATCCTGATCAGCACCCCGTCTCCCTTCATTCTGCCACTGCAAACCTTGTTCTGTGATAGGGTCGTTTTAGAACCCTGTTTCCCCTTACCCTCCTCTGTACCTTTCTCCCTCACTCCCTTTTCCCTCGTTCGCATCATCCTTCTGAGAGCCCATGCTTCAGCATGAGTGGGATTTGAATGGATCAATCATTTCACACACCCTTCTGCTTTCCTCGGTACTGTGCGATACCAAGTTCCTCGGCCAGTTCCTACTCTGTCACGGAGTCAAATTCTGCGTATCCAAAGTAGGACCCAAAACACTCGAGAAAATCGGCCACAACCTCGTCACAAATATAGAAGGTTCCTTCCTTTCCACTGTCTGCAGTCATGCAAAACCTCCACTGTCACCTCTATTAGTCCAGCAGCTTCTAATGGTGCCTTCTGTACATCAGCCAGTGTCCCCTGGGCGGGTGCCTGTTCCTCCGGCAGGGCTGAAGGGAAAGCTGAAGTTAGACAGAGAAGGGTTAGCTTCCCCTCCTCCGTTTCGTATAAACAGTGTTATCCTGTCTGCTGAATGCACTGGGAAAGTATCCGAGAATCATCTCTCATTCACAGCTACAGCACCCAATTGGGCCACGTCAAAAGGGACAGAATACCGTGTCACACACGCCCCACACCCCCGGCTCTGATGTCCTGCAGTCCCTCCATTACTACAGGCGCCATTGGGGCACTGAGTGTTGAAGGTTCCACCCACTCTCGGAAAATTCTGCTGGGAGGCGGGCCACTTCTCCAATAATCCTGGCTTTGACACTGTTAGTCCCGGAGTGCAGGGACAAAGGATGGCAGACGTGGCTGTTGCTCATGGAGATCGACTGTAGTGGGTTCCCGGCACTGCCAGCATGGAGATTGCTGTCTGTGCTGGGCCTTGATGAAAAGAGCAAGAAGCAAGCAGCTGGCAGGATGGGGGAGGAAGCAGAAAGAGCCCCTTACTGGGTATGGAGCTGGAGGTCAGGAACAGATGGGCAGTGACTTGGCTCTCACTTCAGATCCACCAGCTGGACAGTGTAGTGGTTAAGGGTTGAAACACTCTATGAAGGTTGGGCATTACCTGACCATATCTGCCCCTGGCCAAAGGCTACGATTTCCTCATCAGGTGACTGAAGAGAGCAACCCGGTGTGTGATACAAGCGTCGCTTCATCACCCCAATCTGCATCACCATCATCGTCCGTCCTCGCACATATCACTCCTCTCCGAGCTGAGAGTTCACTTTGCAGATTTTCCATCTGTTTTAAACACTTGCGATCAGCGCAGCCTTTCCTCTCAGCTGCCGATTTCTTCATGACATTCACAACAGCAGTAAATCAGGGGATGCCATTTTGTCCAAATTATCGATTATTTCTTCTCTCAGTCCCTTCCATGGGGGTTCTTCCTTGTGAGGGTTAGTCTCAGGAGTTATCAAACCTTTGAATTTGAAACACTTAACTTGTTAAACACCTCTTATCAGTTTAGAGGATGCATGTAATTCTTGTTGGCTGAAGTCCATCGGGCTGATGACTAACAGATTTCTATTGGATGTAGTCCAAAGGCTACACAACTTCTTGCCAAAGGTGACTTCTTTTGTTCTCTTCAGCTCTGGTTCAGACACTCGGCAGAAATAACGAGATTCCTTCTGCAGCCCTGCCACTGTACATAATACACACCTTATCTCAGAGTGACTTCAGGTTCAGAGATAACGAGATTCCTTCTGCAGACCTGACAGTGTACATAATACACACCTTATCTCAGAGTGACTTCAGGTTCAGAGATAACGAGATTCCTTCTGCAGACCTGCCACTGTACATAATACACACCTTATCTCAGAGTGACTTCAGGTTCAGAGATAACGAGATTCCTTCTGCAGCCCTGCCACTGTACATAATACACACCTTATCTCAGAGTGACTTCAGTTTCAGAGATAACGAGATTACTTCTGCAAACCTGACAGTGTACATAATACATGGTTTATGTGAGAGTGATTTCAGGCTTAGAATGGGAACACCAGAAACTTCTTGTGTTCAGTTGATCTGATTAGATTATCCCATAGCAATCAGTTCATCAATCAGTTCACAAAATGGGGGTTACAGAGAAGCTTCACAAAACGGCAGCCTATATTCCTTCGACCTCATTGCAAAAACACAGACAACTGATCACTCTACTTCCACTGTCATTGACCCATTCACGTTTGATGTTTTTTTTTGCATATGTTAATTCGTTCCTGACCCACAGTGGTGTGTTTTAGTGCAGAGCAGATGGGATGCTCCTCCTGTCAGATGTGGGAATTCTGGAGATCTAACAGTTTCCCTCATGATTATTTGTATGAAGTGCACCCAATCACAGTGCCTGACTGACTGGTTCAGGAAGTTGGATGTACTCAGGATCATTCAGGAGCCTGAAGATACTATCAATGAAACATCTGAAGAGATGGCCACACCCAGAGTACAAGCCTCGGATAGGAGATGCGTGACCACCAGCAGAGATAAGGGTCATTAGAAAGACCATTAGGTCATTAGGATTCACAAATTACTGAATCCGAAATTCATAAAGCTATTGTTTCAATGCAATCTGGTAAGGCTCCGGGACTTTATGGTTATCCTGTAGAATATTATTTTAAAAATTGGAAAATTGCTTTCTCCATATATGTTGGAGATGCTTAAAGATTCTTTTGTAAAAAGTGATTTACCCTCTTCTTTTTATGAGACTTCTATTTCTTTAATCCTCAAAAAGGATAAAGATCCGACTGACTGTGCCTCATACAGACCTATTTCATTATTGAATGTTGATGCTAAGATTCTGTAAAAGATAATGGCCAATCGGTTGGAGAGTGTTTGGGTAAAATCATTTTTAAAGATCGAACAGGCTTTATAAAGGGTCGTTATTCTTTTTCAAATGTTCGGAGACTATTCAAATGTAACACTTACCCAACAGGCTGGTATATGTCTAGGGGAAAAGGAGATCCAGCCACACTCCAACCCGACCTCCCGTACACGCAGGTGCTGTGAGAATCAAGTTTATGCCTCTCGCCCGCACACAGTATCAAATTCACACCAAATACCGTTATGAAATACACTTTAAAGAGTTTACTAAAACTAAAAGAGTACTAGGCAATACAATATATATGAAAGGAAAGAAAAAAAACCAAAAGGCGCCAACTTATCAAAGTTCAGTCAGATTAGTGCACATCGTTGCAGCTCAACAATCGAACCATTCGACCCCTCGTCCCTTGCCTCCGACCTCCACGTCTTCGCACCTGGGACCACCCCCGGTGGTCAACCAAGCAGTGCAGCGCACGTCCACCTTCCTCGGCGTCTCCTTCCCGCCTCTCCTGAAATCCCGCGAAACCCCCCCAAGCTCCCAGCCTCACAAGACAAAATAACATTCCCCATTGGTTAACAAATGAATACAATCCCCATATCAGCAAATCTAAAGCTAAACAACTGCGAGAGAAACACTTATCAGACAAAGACGCATTCCTACTCTTAACAAACCAAAGAAGCCATTTTGAGTAACCTACACAGGACATTGTACATTCTCCCCCCACCAGCAAATGTCATGCTCTCATGGCATTACCAGAGTTCC